>NW_025211250.1:0-22320 GCF_004010195.1 Chiloscyllium plagiosum
ATTCAGTCAGATCAAGAGTCAAATTTTACTGCTAGGCTGTTTAAGGAGCTTAGGATCGTGCATGTCATTCTGAATTCCAGGAAGTTTTAGAAAGATGGCATCAGACCTTGAAGACCATGTTGAGAGCATACTGTTAGGATTACAAGAATGATTGGGATAAAGGTATCCCATTCATACTGTTTGCCATTAGAGATGCCCCAAATGAATCTACTCAGCTCATTCCCTTTGAGTTAACATTTGGGCATGAAATGACAGGCCCTTTGAAATTAATTAAGGAAAAATGGACAGGACCAAAGTCGGAGATCTCACAATTAGATTATGTATCGGTGGTGAGTGAGAAATTAAATTGAGTAGGTGGGTTCGCTAAACAGCACCTAAAGATGGCACAGCATAGAATGAAGCAGGTGGCAGATAAAATCTCTGAGACTTTGACGTGTTAGTACTGTGACCAGTGATCTCTTCAAAGCCAGGTTTAGTGGTCCCTATCAAATTGAGAAAAAGTTGAGTCAGGTGAACTATCTAGTAAAGATGAGAGATAGGAAAGAACGGTATCGGGTATGTCATGTGAACATGCTGAAACCGTATTACACAAGAGAGAAAGAACTAGAGAAACAGGTGTTAGTTACTGACCCGCAGAGTGAGGAATCAAATCCAGATGATGCGGATTTTTGAGGTGTCTTAAAATAGATTAAGAAAATAAAGACGTCCTTGAGGAGTGGGATGGTTTAGTAAACTACCTGTCTCAGGAGCATAAAACACAGTTGAAAGGTTTGTTGCTGCAGTATAAGGACATATGTAAGAATCAGCTGGGGAGGACTGATGCTGTTGTACAAGAAGTAGATGTAGGGAATACTGCTCCAATAAAACAACACCCCATGACTGAATCCTCAAAGTCAGACAGGTCCAGATGGAGGTGGAGGCCATGCTCGAGAAGGACATCATTGAACCAAGCCAGAGTGAGTTGAGTTCGCTGATCGTCTTAGTTCCCAAACCGGACGGGACTCAGCGATTTTGCATAGAATATCAGAAGGTCAACACCATTACAAATCGGATTTCTATCCAATTCCAAGATTGGAGGACTGTATTGAGAAAGTTGGATAAGCCAGTTACATCTCCAAATTGAACTTACTGCGTGGTTACCGGCAGGAATCTTTATCAGAGATGGTTAAAGAAATTTCTGCCTCATATGGGCTATATCAATTTAAAATGATACCCTTAGGACTGAAGAATGCACCCACCACATTCCAAAGACACATAATGGAGTTGTGGTTGGGTTAACAAATTGTCCAGTCTGTTTGGACGATGTAGTAATCTTTAGTAAGTTTGGAAGGTTGACCCCACAGAATGCAAAGATGAGGCCGTCAAGGAATTTCCACGACCAACCTAAAAGAAACAGGAGCTTCAATTTTTAGGAGCAGATTCTATTAGAAGTTTGTTACAAACATCAGCAGTGTAGTGGCACCGTTAGCTGATTTGCTGAAGAATGACACAAAGTTTCAGTGGACAGAACAATACCAGGAGGCATTCCTCCTATCACAGTTAGGCAGTCTCCAGAAGGACAGTGCTACTGTCTATGCTTTCTGTCTCTTCGCTGGAAAATATCCATTATTCACAGAATGCAGAAATTCCCACACCTAAGCATTGTCATGACAAGGTTCTCGGCAAGCTTCCCCAAGTTGTCATGATTCCAGATAGGATAGCGCACATTGACATGCTCATGGGTGAGGAAGGATGACCCTTGGTTCCCCTTCTTTATTCACCTGCCCCTTGGTTGGCCACAACAAGATTAATTTATAAAGGATCACCTCCTTTGTGGATACATTTCTCCCAGAACCAAATTAATTTATGTTTTAAAAGGAATCAAATTAATCAGGTTTTCCTGAGTCAATGAAAGTGTGAGCTTGTGAGATTCTAAATATGAGAAGACACAATAATGCACACACATATCAGGAAAAGGAAGACTTCAAAAATGATACAAAGTTTTTAAATGATGTAGATCAGTCTCTGAGTCGCTTGTAAAGAGTGGATATTAGAATGTTGACACCATTCCTGCAGATTTTGCTGGTAGCATTAATGTTGATCATTGTACAGTTAATTTTGAGATTCGTGGCTTTGTAGATTGATTGAAATTCTTCTTTTCTGGTTCCTTTGTGCAATGGCTGGCCAATAGCATTTATAATCCTGCAGTGTTGGAGTGTTTAATGGATGTTGTCTAAACTGTGTCCTTTACAACAGTCTAATCTACACACTGAGATATCAGGCCACTTACACACACAGACCATGGCAATTAGGACTAAAAGGGCAATTATAAACATAGAAGGAAGAGATTGGCTGTAGTGCATTACAAAACCACATTAAAAGGTTCAACAGTAGAAAGGCAATGGACATCATTTAAATAATTAATGATTGGGATTTTCAAAATATACATTCCTTCAAGAAAAAACACCCAACAGGAAAAGCAAGAGAACCATTGCTAACAGGGCAGTTAAAGATAATATTAAATAAAATGAAGAGGCTTACAAAGAGCGAGAGAGAGAGAATAAAATGTGATTGTAAAATAGTAAGAAACATGGAAACAGAATGTAAAACCTCATCTACGTATGGAATAAGGTAAAGATTAGCACAGGGCAAAAATGTGTCTATGACAGGTAGGAACAGGGAAATGTGTGATAGGAAATAGAAAATGGCAGAGAAGCTGAGTGAGCCCTGGAGCAACAGTTTCACACAGAGGGTTCCTTTGACCACAAGTCCATCAGGAATTGGTCAGCACGTAGTGTCCTTGAGACCCTTCGGGAAAAGGAGAGGGCGGATCCTATCGAGCGGTTCTCTGAGCAGACTGTCAAAGCCATTTGGCAGGATGCCTCATCGCCAGAACTTTCCAACAAGCACCAAGACATGGCTTGGCTGGTGGTGAGAAGGGCTCTGCCTGTGAGATCCTTTATGCACGCCCGGACTCTCAGCCGCACCGCACACTGCCCTCGAAGTGGCTGCGAGGGGGTCGAGACTGTCACACACCTCCTTCTGGAATGTGCCTACGCAGAGGGAGTCTGGAGAGGAATGCAGTGGTGTTTGTCGAGGTTCGTCCCGAGCAGTGCCGTGACGCGGGACTCCGTGCTCTACGGTCTGTTCCCCGGGATGCACACCGAGACGAACATCAACTGTGCCTGGGGGATCATCAACTCGGTGAAGGACGCTCTCTGGGTGGTCTGAAACCTGCTGATCTTCCAGCTGAAGGAGTTGACCCCGACTGAGTGTTGCAGACTGGCACATTCCAACGTCCATGCAGTCATTTGGGCTCTGCTGTCGCCTCAGCTAATTATATGGGCATATGATCAAAAAATGTACAGACCTGTATAAAAAATGATAAGTTTTGATCTCTGTATGTACATGTTTACATATGTATGGCATGACCAACTGTACAGACCATCAAATTATTTTATGAATAAAGTATATTTTTGAAATAAAAAAAGTACTTCCAATTTGTTGGACTATAACCTTAAAAATCACACAATACCAGTTTATAGTCCAACCGATTTATTTGAAAGCTTTAGCTTTCCAAGCGCTGCTACTTCATCAAGAGGTTGTGGACCCAATAACCTGATGTTGTGTGAATGATAATTAAGGGAGAGCTATTTACACTTCCAGCGGATGAGTTGAAAATTTAATTATTTCAAACCCATCAACATATTAAAATCTCTCTCCCTTAGATATGAGTTAGACTGGGTTCTTTCTGCAGGAACAGCGCTAGCTATTCAAGGAATTTCATTATCTCACCACAGATATAGTAATCTCCATCCAAATATAATATGCCGAGCCATGATATTGAGGGAATTGAAGTTTTACACAAAAGAAATATGGACTTGGAAGAAACAAAAACAGCGGCACCCATATTTGGAAAAAAAAACTTTTTGA
The DNA here is from genome assembly GCF_004010195.1 of Chiloscyllium plagiosum. Classification (NCBI taxonomy): domain Eukaryota; kingdom Metazoa; phylum Chordata; class Chondrichthyes; order Orectolobiformes; family Hemiscylliidae; genus Chiloscyllium; species Chiloscyllium plagiosum. Next base: position 3,913 of record NW_025211250.1, read on the forward strand.
TCTTGTTCATCCTGTGTCCGAGCATTGGATCGATCAGCCATGCAACACTTTACGCCATGGTATGTCGATTTTACTTAATGCCATTAGTTTCCAGAAACCTATGGATTCCGTCATGAAAATGCTCAAAAACGGAGCCTGCAGAGCAGTGATTTCTACCCCACACGATGAGTGAACACATTCCTGTGAACCGCGCGCGAGGCGGGACATCGGTGAGTCTGCAGCCAGGCGAAACAGACATTGCATTGGGCTGAGCTTTGTTACGCCGTGCAGCATTTGAAATTAAAGGAGCGGCAATGCATTGGCCGGGAATCGAACCCAGGCTAACTGCGTGGCAGGCGAGAATTCTACACTGAACCACCAATGCACCTACGGACGGCACACGCTAGAACTTTACTACAGTTTGAACTCCAGCAGGAAACTCAACCGCTCTTCTTGATATTCTGTGCAGTGGCGCAGCAAACTGACTCCAATCTCCAGCATCTGCAGCCCTGACGTTCTCCATTGCTGATATAGCGAGAAGAAAGTGAGGTCTGCAGATGCTGGAGATCAGAGATGGAAATGTGTTGCTGGAAAAGCGCAGCAGGTCAGGCAGCATCTAGGGAACAGGAGAATCGACGTTTCGGGCATTCGCCCTTCTTCAGGATATAGCGAGAAACCAAGTAGGAAAATCGCAACGAAGCGCTGTTTGTTTGACTGGTTTGATTTTATCTGAACACTTTTTTATTTCAAAATATATAAAGTAAATAATACAACTAGGATTCTAGGCTCAAAATTATTACTTGCAAATTATAGTTTGCCTAGATGGTTCCTGACCAAGTGGAGAACGCTATTCTTAAAATGGAAATGAGTTCTACTTTAATTATAACATTAACGTGTTACGTGCACACAATCAGCACAACTCATATTTATGAACACAAGAACATAGAGATGGTGGGAGGAATAGCCCATAGATCAAGCCTGCTCGCTATAGTTAATGATCAACTTCACTTTCCTGCCCATCCCTTGGTTTTGGAAGCATGCCAACTATTTCTCCAATCCAGCCTCAAATAGATCATAGAACATAGAACATAGAACATAGAAAAGTACAGCACAGAACAGGCCCTTTGGCCTACGATTGGCCCTTTGGCTCCTGGTGGAGGGAGTGAGAATTTTGCTAATGCTCTTCTGGTTAGTTTAAACAAATTCAGCAGGAGGATGGGAATCGATATTCTAGTTCAAGTTTACCGGAGGTTTAGAGTAGTGAACTCAGAAGTAAGATTTCAAGATCACAAGAAGGCACCGACAGTCAAGAAGTTGGTTTCAAATGTGTCAACTTCAACGCCAGAAGAATCCAGAATAAGGTGAATGAAATTTGAGCAGTTGGTACCTGGGATTCCGATGTTGTGGCCATTTCAGAGGCATGGCTAGAGCAGGGATGGTTATTGCAAATTCTGGGATTTTGACGTTTCAGTAAGAACAGAGAAAATGGTAAAAGAGGGTGTGATGTGGCACTGCTAGTCAAGGACACTGTGACGGTAGCAGAAAGGACGTTTGAGGACTCCTCTACTGAAGACATATGGGTTCAGGTTAGAAACAGGAAAGTAGAAGTTACTCAATTGGAAGTTTTCTAAAGGTCTCCAAATAGTTCCAGAGATGTCGAGGATAGGACAGCAAAAATGATCCTTGATAGGAGCGAGAGTGTCAGGATAGTTGTTATGGAAGAGTTTGGTTTTCTAAATATTGATTGGGAATAATATCATTCCCGTACTTTAGATGGGTCAGTTTTTGTCCAGTGTGTGCAGGAGGGTTTCCCGATACAGTATGTAGACAGAACAACAAGTGGAGAGGCCACTGTAGAGTCGGTAAGGGGTAATGAACCCAGCCAAGTGTTTGAGTTGGAGGTAAGTGAGCACTTTGGTGATAGTGACCATAATTCGGTTATATTTACCTCAGTGTAGTACTAGGTATATACTACAGGGCAACAGTTATAGCTGGAGGAAAGGCAATTACAATACAATTAGACAAGATTTGGGATGCATAGGATGGGGAAGGTAATGCAGGTTATGGGCACAGTTAAAATGTGGAGCTTATTCAAAGACAAGATACTCTGGGTCCCTGATAAGTATGTACCGGTCAGGCAGGGAAGAAGTTGTCGAGCGCAGGTCCTGTGGTTTATGAGGGAAATTAAATCACTTGTCAAGGGGAAGAACAAGGCTTATGTTAGGATGAGATGTGATGACTCAGTTCGGGTGCTTGAGAATTATACGTTAGCCAGGAAATACTAAAGAGAGAGCTAAGAAGAAGCCAGGAGGGCTCATGCGAAGTCATTAGTGGATAGAATCAAGAAAAACACTAAGGCTTTCGAGAGGTATATCAGCAATGAAAGAATGACTCGAAAAAGATTAGGGCCAATCAAACACAGAAGTTGTGTGTAGAGTCAGAGGAGATGGGGAAGCGTTAAATAAATACATTTCATCAGTATTCACATGAGAAAAAGGCAAGGTGGTCGAGGCAAATACTGAGATACAGGCAATAGACTAAATGGGATTAAGGTGCATAATGAGACAGTGTTAGCAATTCTGGAAAGTGTAAAAATAGAGAAGTCCCCTGGGGCAGTTGGGAAGCCAGGAATGAGACTGCGGAGCCTTTGACTTTGATATTTATGTCGTCATTGCGTACAAGACTGGAGGATAGCAAATGTTGTTCCCTTGTTGAAGAAGGGGAGTAGAGACAATTATACACCTGTGAGCGTTACTTTGGTTGTGGGTAAGTACTTTAGATGGGTCAGTTTTTGTCCAGTGTGTGCAGGAGGGTTTCCCGATACAGTATGTAGACAGAACAACAAGTGGAGAGGCCACTTCAGAGTCGGTCAGGGGTAATGAACCCAGCCAAGTGTGTGAGTTGGAGGTAAGTGAGCACTTTGGTGATAGTGACCATAAATCGGTTATATTTACCTCAGCGTAGTACTAGGTATATACTACAGGGCAACAGTTATAGCTGGAGGAAAGGCAATTACAATACAATTAGACAAGATTTGGGATGCATAGGATGGGGAAGGAAATGCAGGTTATGGGCACAATTAAAATGTGGAGCTTATTCAAAGACAAGATACTCTGGGCCCTTGAAAAGTATGTACCGGTCAGGCAGGGAAGAAGTTGTCGAGCGCGGGTCCTGTGGTTTATGAGGGAAATTAAATCACTTGTCAAGGGGAAGAACAAGGCTTATGTTAGGATGAGATGTAATGACTCAGTTAGGGCGCTTGAGAATTATACGTTAGCCAGGAAATACCTAAAGAGAGAGCTAAGAAGAGCCAGGAGGGCTCATGCGAAGTCATTAGTGGATAGAATCAAGAAAAACACTAAGGCTTTCGAGAGGTATATCAGCAATGAAAGAATGACTCGAAAAAGATTAGGGCCAATCAAACACAGAAGTTGTGTGTAGAGTCAGAGGAGATGGGGAAGCGTTAAATAAATACATTTCATCAGTATTCACATGAGAAAAAGGCAAGGTGGTCGAGGCAAATACTGAGATACAGGCAATAGACTAAATGGGATTAAGGTGCATAATGAGACAGTGTTAGCAATTCTGGAAAGTGTAAAAATAGAGAAGTCCCCTGGGGCAGTTGGGAAGCCAGGAATGAGACTGCGGAGCCTTTGACTTTGATATTTATGTCGTCATTGCGTACAAGACTGGAGGATAGCAAATGTTGTTCCCTTGTTGAAGAAGGGGAGTAGAGACAATTATACACCTGTGAGCGTTACTTTGGTTGTGGGTAATATGTTGGAAAGGGTTATAAGATTGTAAGATGTTAGGAAATGTAACCAAGTAGAGAGGAATAAATTGACTTGAGATAGTTAACACGGTTTTGTGAGGGGTAAGTCGTGCCTCACAAATCTTATTGAGTTATTTGAGAAGGTGAGCAAACAGTGGATGAGGGGAAAGTTGTTGATATTATGTAAATGGATTTCAGTAAGGTAAGTTTCCCCACGGTAGGCTATTGTCCACTCTGCTGTCCTTCTTTATGACAGCACAGGAGTAATAATCACCATCCAAAAGCAGTATGCTGAGCCATGTTATTGTGCAATCAATAATTTAATGAGCAGATGCAGGAGCTTGACAAAATAAAACCACCTTCTATACCATTTGTCCTTGATCCCATTACCTTTTGCCATGTTTGCGGATGTTTGTTCCATGTTCACAGAACATTGTTGTGTGCGCGTGCGTGGAAGATTGTTCTGTCTTTGCGGGACATTGTTCCATGTTTGAAGATGATTGTTGCATGGTCGTGGCAGATTGTTCCATGTTTGCAGAAGAATGTTGCGTGTTCGTGGAAGATTGTTCCATGTTCACAGAAAATTGTTGAGTGTTCGCGGAAGATTGTTGCGTGTTCCCAGAACTTGCATCCTTCTTGCAACAGCAATGCTCACAAATCTTACAAATAAAGTAGATCTGATTTGATTCAACATGCAGCAGTAGACTGATCAGAAGCAATACTCCTGTGGGGAACCCGAAGACTGGGCCAGCGTAGTCCCTATCTGCATCTGTTGAAGTATGAGGATATGGGATCTTGTTTTCCATGAGTTTCTCCAATCCATAAAGCACCAGTATCATCATTGTTCCAAAGATGGTATCGGGCTCCGTGCGACTTGTCGGCAAGCACTCCTTTACATGCATTAATTTATCACCAATTACCATTGCACCGCTTTCAGAACCACACAGCTACACTGAGATATCAAAACAGCCAAAACTTGTCGTCAGTCACTGGCCTGTTTATAATCAGTTGCACAACACTTCACCTCGGGACGTCAACATTTTGAAATTCCTGCAGCACAACTGTCCCCACCATAATTTGGAAGTTATCCTTTCATTATAATATCGGAAAAGAGAAATTATCACCGACTGTACATTGTGAGAATAAATCTCTTTTTTTACTTGTGATCAGAGTGCTGACGCTCATGCCCATCAGAAAATCTCTGGTCTAACACTTATCAACATCTTACAGGTTTATTGTGTGAAAGAAAGAAAGAAAGGAATTCATCTTACAGGTTTATTGTGTGAAAGAAAGAAAGAAAGGAATTACACCCGGACAGCTCCTTTCAGCAACTGCATGACATTTTAAGTTAAATAATCTGTAATTTTTTTGTCTAAAAATATGACAGCCAACAAAAAATATTGTTTCAGAAAAGCTGGGCTGCAAACTGAAAGCGTAAAAGGTTTGTTTGCAAGAATGTGCAGCAAAAACTGAATTTGAAATTTTTAACATGTTTGCTTTAATTGAACCACAGCTCCTTGTTTAAAAAAATGCTTTTCTGTTCATAGAATCCCTACAGTGAGGATGCAGGCCATTGGGCTAATCCAGCCTACACTGACCTTCCAAAGAGCTTCCCACCCAGACCCCACTCCATTCTTGTAACCCTTCATTTCCAATAGCGGTAGGAACAAAATTGGAAGAAGGCAAATTATGGTGGCTCAGTGGTTAGCACGACTGCCTCGCAGCGTCAGGGACCAGGTTCAATTCCCATCTCGGGCAACGAGATTTGTATTTTTTTAGGGCGGCACGGTGGCACAGTGGTTAGCACTGCTGCCTCACAGCGCCAGAAACCTGGGTTCAATACTCGCCTCAGGCGACTGACTGTGTGGAGTTTGCACGTTCTCCCCGTGTCTGCGTGGGTTTCCTCCGGGTGCTCCGGTTTCCTCCCACAGTCCAAAGATGTGCAGGTCAGGTGAATTGGCCATGCTAAATTGCCCGTAATGTTAGGTAAGGGGTAAATGTAAAATGTAGGGGTTGGGGTATGGGTGGATTCGCTTCGGTGGGGCGGTGTGGACTTGTTGGGCCGAAGGGCCTGTTTCCACATTGTAAGTAATCTAATCTAATCTAACTGTTTGTGTGAAATTTGCACATTCCTCCGGATTCTCCAGTTTCGTCCCACAGTCCAAAGATGTGCAGGTTAGGTGAATTGGCCATGCTAAATTATCCATAGTGCTAGGTGCATTAATCAGAATGAAATGGGTCTGGGTGGGTACTCTTCGGAGAGTCGGTGTGGACACGTTGGGCCGAAGGGTCTGTTTCCACACTATAGGGAATCGAATCTAATCGAATCAAAATTAGGCAGATGCTATGGAGTGTTGACTGGGAGGATCTGTTGTCAGGCAAATTCACATTTGACATGTGGGAATCGTTTAAAGACCCGCTGATGAAAGTTCAGAAGTAGCATGTTTCAGCAAGAATGAAGGACAGAGATAGCCCGGTAAGAGACGCTTGGATAACGACGGAGGTTGCAAATTTCGTCAAAAGGAAGAAAAAAACGCGTGAGATTTAGGAAGCTAAAATCGGACAGGGCAGTGAGGAATATAAAGAAAGTAAGAAAGAACTCAAGGAGAGAATTATGAGAGAAAGAAGGGCCATGAAATGATCTTAACAAGCAGTGTGAATGAGAATCCCAAGGCATTCCATAGTTGCATTGAAAACAAATGGATAACTGGGGAGAAGGAAGGGCCATTCAAGATAAAGCAGGAAAATTATACTTGGAGGGCAAGAATGTACGTGAGATCCTAAGTGAATACTTTGCGACGGTATTCACGCAGAAGAAGGTTATGGAGGATAGTGAGATTTGTGCATGGTGTGCTAATTTTCTCGGGCATTTTGAGATCAATGAAGAAGTGACTTTGGATCTCTTGAAGACCATGATGGTGGATAAGCCCCCATGTCCCGATGATTTCTATTCCAGATTATTGAGAGAAGCCAGAAAGAAGTTTGCTGGGGCCTTGACCAACGTCTTTGTACCTTCACTAGCCACTAGAAAGGTCCTGGAGGATTAATCAATAGCTAATCATGTTCCTGTATTCAAGAAGGGAAATAAGGATAATCCAGGAAGCTCTTGAATGTGGAATCTTGCATCGGTGGTTAGCAAGTAACTACAGATATCTTAGGGATAGGATTTACACGCATTTGCAAAATCATGACATAGGTAGCGACAGTCAGGTGGCCTTTTTCTGTGCAGGTTATGTCTTACTGAAGTGAAGAATTTTTTCAAGGATGTAGCGAAGGTGATCAATAAGAGTAGAGCAATGGATATTATTTACATGGATTTGAAAAAGGCTTTCAACAAGTTCCTTCAAGGTAATCTCTTCCAGAAGATTAAGATGCATGGGATCCAAGGTGATTGGCCACGTGGATACTCAGAATTGGCTTTCCATAGAAGGCAGACGGTAATGGTGGAAGGATGTTTCTAAGCTTGGAAATCCATGCCTAGTGGTGTTCTGCACTGATGTGTACTGAGACCTTTGCTGCTTGTGACATATAATAAATAACTTGAATGAATTTGTAGATCAGTGGTCAGTAAGTGTGCAGATGATATCAAGATTGGGGGAGTTATGGGTAGTGTAGAAGGTTATCAAATGATACAACGGGGTATAGATCATTTGCAGATATGGGCAGAGAAATGGCAGGTAGAGTTGAATCCAGGTCAATGGGAGGTGCTGCACTTTGGGAGATCAAATGCTGAGGAAAAGTATTCAGTTAATGGCAGGACCCTGAGCAGCATTGATGTACAAAAGGATTTTGGGGGTCAAGTCCATAGTTCCCCGAAAGTGGATATGGTGGGAAAGAAGGTGTATAGCATGCTTGCCTTTATTGGGTCTAGAATGGAGTACATGAGTCATAAGGTCGTGTTTCAGCATTATATGACTTAGGTTAGGCCAAGGATGGAATTGAACTCAGGTACTGGGCGTTGTAAGGTGGTAGTACTAATTACTCTGCCACTATATTGCCAATTAGCTATGGAAATGCAGGGAATAGAGTGGGATGCTCCATGGAGGGCTGGTGCAGGATCGTTGGACCAAATGACATTGTTCTACACTGTATTGATTATATGACGCTCAATCAAGACAGACAGTCTAATTTTTGTGAACCTACTCTGCACACGCTCCTGTTCCAATGCATTCTTCCTGAGATATGGGGCCCAAAACAGCGCACAATGCACAATACACCAACTGTGGCCTTATTGAGCCACCGAAGTACATCCCTGCTTTTATACTCAAGTCCTCTCAAAATAGATGCCATCATTGCATTTGCCTTACTAACTACTGACTCAACTTGAAAATTTACCTTGAGAGAATTCTGGTCCAGCCTTCTAAATTTTCTCCCCATTTTGAAAATAGTCCATGATTCTGTTCTTCTTCCCAAAGTGCATGATTTCTCACTTTTCCACGTTGTATTCCATCTGCCACTTCTTTGCCCATATCCTAAAGTGTCCAAATCTTTCTGCAGCTTCCCCACCTTCTCAATTCTGTCTGTCTTTCTGGCAATTTTTGTACTGACTGCAAACTTCGCCAGAAATTGCCCTCAGTTCCTTCATCTGGATCATTCATGTATAAAGTTGTCCCGACACTGCCCCTTGTGGAATACCACTTGTCACTGGCTGCCATCCTGAGAAAAAAAAACCATTCCATGCCCACTACCTACTTTCTGTAGGACAGCCAAGCTTCTATCCATGCTAACACGTTGCCTCTAATACCTTGGCCTTTGTCTTGCTCCTGAGCGGCATCTTATCAAAAGCCTTCTTGATGTCCATTCACTTTCCTTCGTCTAACCTATTCATTACTCCCTCAAATTCTTCTAGCAGATTTGTCAGACATGGTCACCCTTGACGAAATCCTATTTTGACTTTTCCCTATTTTGACTCTGCCCTATTTGAGCACACACTTCCAAGTATCCTCCACAATGGGCTCCAACATCTAACTGACAACTGAGGTTAGGTTAATCGGCCTGTCATTTTCCGACTTCTGCCTTACTTCTTTTTTAAGGAGTGTAATTTTGTGATTTTCTCGTCCTCTAGGACCCTTCCTGACTTTCATGAGTTCTGAAAAATCACCATTAACGCCCTCGCTATCTCTTCAGCTATCGCCCTTACAACTCTGTGGTGTAATCCGTCTAATCCACTAGGACTGGAATCACTCTTATTCCAAAATATGCTATCTCTACTGATGAACTTTTGGATTGTTCAGTGTTGTAACAGATTTGAAGCTACTTCAAACAATAAGAAGGTCCAACTTTTTAGCATTACCTAATTATGTTTCTTCACTGTCCAATCATCCCTTCACTGTTAGATTCCAGAATGAAATTTGACCTTATGGATTTGTTTTGTGAAATTGAATGTGGTCGTCTCTCACTGAAACATCAGCATAAAGGCTTCTGAATTATTAAACAATAAAAGTGAATTTTGTTTCACAAAATAAATTTTCAACTGAAATGACATAAACTACACTGTTTAAGTATAATGTAGTTGGAAAGATTTTAAACACAGCAAACAATATCCCATCTAGAATCCAATTTGGCCCATCAAATCCATGCCAACTGCTCAAGAGTATTCCACCCAGACTCACGCCCCTATCCAATCTCAGCAATTCCAATGACTAATCCATCCAGCCTGCAGATTCCTGGAAACGATGGTGATTCAGCATGCCTAATCCACCTAAATTGCACATCGTTGGAGTATGGGAGGAGAATTCTCTGATGCATATTAGTTTGAAATTGTGGTTCCTGAAGGTTAATCCAACTAATTTTAAACACATTCACAAAAATTGTCAGCATTTAAATACCGCTGGTTTGAAATTCAATCCATTAGCAAAAACTAATATATGTATGCCAGAGATTTAATCACACTGAGAAGGAACATATAAGAGCATGGTGATATATTTACAGTTTAGGATGATGTTGCTTTCCAGAAGAACTTCCAAGTGATTCTTTTCACCTGAATTTGGTATTTCGACAGTACACAGTGCAAAACAGTTCACCACCACGTCTAGCACTTTCTGGGGAGTAATTAAAAGTGGGCAACAAATATTCGCCTCAGCTGTCCACACCCACAACCCATGAATGAATAAGCAAAAATGTCAGGAAACTCTACAGCTTGGACACGAATTTGGACATCAAGGTTTTTTCCATTTGCGAGCTGTCTTTGCCAATCTATGTATTGGTGCTCATGAGTTTGTGAGGGTACTGGAGAACCAAAATCCAGCATTTATGCATGTGCCTTGATTGGTGGATGGGTAGAAGTGACTGTGTCAGTTTCTATTCAGTAGAATCTCTATTGTTTTACCATAATACGCAGCCTCTACAAAGACACAGGTAATTAATAATCAGTGCATCTGCGCCAATTTATATATACTTAGTTGTGTTTATGAAAGGAAGAATTTTGATAGAGCTGGTTTGCAAATGGAATTGTAAGTGCGTTGCAGAAAAGTGATCTGCACTGATACCAGTGTTGCCCGTCTCTGAGAAACACTGGTATATACATAGACAAACATACACCTCGAATTTTATAAAATCACAATTCATTTGAAAAATAAACAAATAACTGACACTTTTATCTACTAGAGATATCTCAATCACTGTCATTCACTGCCCTGATTTCTGTCACAAAACCCAAATCGTATTAACCAGGAGATTTCATAGCTGACCAGGCTGAAACTACTCAATGTTTTCTCCATGCCTCCTGGTGTAGTGTACCTTCTTGCACAACATTAAACTTCAACGTTTTGTTGAATTAAAAGATTTCTTCAGGCTCTTCATACACAAGTCTCTGTGCCAAGCATATCGAGAGTGTGGTGCTGGAAAAGCAGGTGAGGCAGCATCCGATGTGCAAGAGTATCGACTCTCCGGGCATAAGCCCTTCATCCAGGACCTTTCCAGCACCACACTCTCAACTCTGATCTCCAGCATCTGCAGGCATCACTTTCTCCTCTGTGCCAAGTATGTACGAGAAAGTGAGGATTGCAGATGCTGGAAATCAGAGCTGCAAACGTGTTGCTGGCAAAGCGAAGCAGGTCAGGCAGCATCCAAGGAGCAGGAGAATCGAGGTTTCGGGCATGAGCCCTTCTTCAGGAATGACGAAAGTGTGCCAAGCAGGCTAAGATAAAAGGTCACCTTTTATCTTTTATCCTTTTGTCTTAGCCTGCTTGGCACACTTTCGTCATTCCTGAAGAAGAGCTCATGCCCGAAACGTCGATTCTCCTGCTCCTTGGATGCTGCCTGACCTGCTGCGCTTTTCCAGCAACACATTTTCAGCTGCGCCAAATATGTGCCTTATTTGGAATACTCCGTGCACGTGACAAATCCTGAATGTTTTAGCCAAATGCATCCCTTATTTGGACTTATCCATGCGCATGAGCACTCCCGATGTTTTCTCCAAATGTATGCCTTACCTAATAAATTTAAAAATCATACAACATCAAGTCCAACAGGTTTATTTGGAAGCGCTAGTTTATGAAATGCTGCTCCTTCATCAGGTGGTTGTGAAGCAGTGCCATAAGACACAGAATTGAGAGCAACAGGTTACAGTGTCATTCAAGTAAAATGTTATATTTTTTAAAACTCCTAGATTGTTGATAAGTCTTTCATCTTTTAGAAAGGGTTGCAGGTTTAGTTGCATTCATAAGCAAATCCCAGAACGTCTTGTAAGTCACATTTTCAAGATAACTTAAGGTTTATTTTTAAAAAGTGATATCTATAAAACCTTAAGTTAATTTGAGAACGTGACTTAAAAGAAGTTCTAGGATTTACATATTAATGAACCGAAACCTGCAACCCATTCTAAAAGATTAAAGACGTGACAATAATCTCGGTTTGTTAAAAAAAATCATATTACTTGCATGACACGGCAATCTTTTGCAATAAATTCTGTGTCATATGAACCTGCTCAGAATCACCTGGTGAAGGAGCAGCGCTCCGAAAGCTAGCGCTTCCAAGTAAACCTGTTGGACTGTAACCTGATGTTCTTTGATTTTTTTAACTCTGTCTACCCAAGTGCAACACCGGCTCCTCCACATCTAATCCAATAAGGCCAGCAGTTCCTCACTTCCTGGAGGTTTGCATTTTGACAAAGTGTGATTCCATTCACATAACAGGGCATTTTTAAGCCTCTTGTCAGTTCCTTTCAGTTCCCCTGAGTTCCTGCTATGTTCAGCCTTTTTATGTCAGTGCTTAGAAGCAGGAGGTTTGTTGTGCAGTTCCGGGATTTTAACTGACCGGAAAAAGAAATCAAGAATAATGTGTACAAATGTTAACTGGTTTTGTGGTTTGATGACGCCCAGATTATGAACACTGCAGCATAATTTCGAACAGAGTGGATGTCTATTCTCATGGGTATTGTAATGACCAAGGCTGGAGAAGTGCAGTCCCTCAATACGTATGAGTCACAACATAAAATTACTTTTTTCCAGTTATCAAGGTATCCAAGAAAATAGCCATACCAGGTTTTATTTGGAAGCGCTAGTTTTCGAAATGCTGCTCCTTCATCAGGTGGTTGTGAAGCAGTGCCATAAGACACAGAATTGAGAGCAACAGGTTACAGTGTCATTCAAGTAAAATGTTATATTTTTTTAATAATACTAGATTGTTGCTAAGTCTTTCATCTTTTAGAAAGGGTTGCAGGTTTAGTTGCATTAATAAGCAAATCCCAGAACGTCTTGTAAGTCACATTTTCAAGATAACTTAAGGTTTATTTTTAAAAAGTGATATCTATAAAACCTTAAGTTAATTTGAGAACGTGACTTAAAAGAAGTTCTAGGATTTACATATTAATGAACCGAAACCTGCAACCCATTCTAAAAGATTAAAGACGTGACAATAATCTCGGTTTGTTAAAAAAAATCATATTACTTGCATGACACTGCAATCTTTTGCAATAACTTCTGTGTCATATGAACCTGCTCAGAATCACCTGGTGAAGGAGCAGCGCTCCGAAAGCTAGCGCTTCCAAGTAAACCTGTTGGATTGTAACCTGATATTGTGTGATTTTTTAACTGTGTCTACCCCAGTGCAACACCGGCTCCTCCACATCTCATCCAATAAGGCCAGCAGTTCCTCACTTCCTGTAGGTTTGCATTTTGGGAAAGTGTGATTCCATTCACATAACAGGGCATTTTTAAGCCTCTTGTCAGTTCCTGTCAGTTCCCCTGAGTTCCTTCTATGTTCAGCCTTATATAATGTCAGTGCTTAGAAGCAGGAGGTTTGTTGTGCAGTTCCGGGATTTTAACTGACCGGAAAAAGAAATCAAGAATAATGTGCACAAATGTCAACTGGTTTTGTGGTTTGATGACGCCCAGATTATGGACACTGCAGCATAATTTCGAACACAGTGGATGTGTATTCTCATGGGTATTGTAATGACCAAGGCTGGAGAAGTGCAGTCCCTCAATACGTATGAGTCACAACATAAAATTACTTTTTTCCAGTTATCAAGGTATCCAAGAAAATAGCCATACCAGGTTTTACCAAGTTTGTTTTTAAATGCAATCATGAACGTTTATGGCAATAAAGATGCTAATCCCGTTCAACAGACTTAGTTATTAATGTTGAAGTGTAAGTGCTTGGCCCTGTAAATATCCATAAAACATACATGCAAAAACATTCTCCCTCCTTTCAGGGAAAGAGAAAAAATATATTTCTCAACAGATACGTCTCTGAAATCTTGAAGACACCGCTTGCTCAGGAAGTATAAGCGTAAAGTGTCGCTTGACTTGGTCTTTAAATGAACAGATATGTATCACTTTGAATGGATGAATAGGGTTATCTTTACCGAAATGGGACAGATCAACAGGACAGCTTGTTTACGGCAAGTTCTTCCCGAACTCAACTTATTTTCGCGGGATTTTCTCCAACTCAGCAAGATAAAACAAGAACGTCTCCAAGTTACTTTTGAAAAGCAAGTTGGACGGTCTGCAGCAAAACAAGCAAATGTTATCAGTCACGTGATTTCGCAGAACTCTTCAGACTCAACCTTCAATTTACTCTTGTCAGTACATCGCTAACTGTATATTTCTGCAGAAAATTCACGAGCTTCCTGTTGACAAGCATTCAAACACTAATCTTGGAAACGCTCTGCCAACAGGAGTAGAAGCTCCTGCAAAATTAGCTGTATATTGTTTTGAAAGTATAAAAACTCCTCTTTTGATGCCATAATTTGAATATTTTCCTTCTCATGCATTCACTCAAAGCATAAGTAATCCAAGGAAGTTTAAATGTAAGGCGATTTTGTATGAATGAGGTATCCTGCAATTCCTTTAGGGAGGATAGCCTCGAGGTGGCTGGTTAAAATAAAACAGTAGTTCATTAGTTTTGGCAGTTTGCCTGCATTGAGTTGGCGTCACAATCGGCTCTGTTATCAGTAAAAGACACTTAAACTGTTATCTCAGTCAGATAGTCCTGTAGCTCTCCAACAGGAGTCGAAACATTTGTAATGATTAGCTGCTCGTTTCCCCTTAAGTATCTTGTTTGAAAATTTACCTTTGCTTGTTTGATTACATTTTTTCATAACTCTGGCAATCTTTAAATTTACTAATCTTTCAGCTTGCCACTGGCCTTTGCAATACAAATGCTTTAGTCTTTGTTTTTATGGTGTCTTTAACTTCCCTTGCTCAGCAAATGTGTTTTCCTAATGCTCACTTATCTCAAATCTGTTCTCGTCGCGATGAAGTTACCTTTGCTTAACTTCTGAACTCTTATGTGGGATTCCAATTTCTTGCCCACAATTGAAGTTTGAAATCTAGCATGCTCTGATTACTCTTCTCTAAAGAATTCTTTATTCTACAATTATTACTAAATCCCACCTCATCACGCAATACCATATCTAGAATAGCTTGCACCTTTGATTACTTACAGTGTGGCAACAGGCCCTCGGCCCAACAAGTCCACACCGATCCTCCAAAGAGGAACCCACCCAGACCCATTACCCTTCAGCTAACACTACGGAAAACTTAGCATGGCCAATTCACCTAACCTGCACGTCTTTAGATTGCGGGAGGTAATTGGAGCACCCGGAGAAAACCCACGCAGACACAGGGAGAATGTGCAAACTCCACACAGACAGTTGCCCGAGGAGGGATTTGAACCCCGGTCTCTGGCAGTGCTAACCACTGTGCCACCGTGCCGCAGCTTGGTTGGTTTCCCAAAATATTGCAACAACAATCAACTCCAATTTGCCAATTTGATTAATCCAGTTGAAAATCTCATTGTAATCACCTATGGTTATTGTTCTAGATTTTAAAAAAATAAGCCTACAGTATTTCATTGGGTGCACTTTCCCCTCACTGCAGAACTATCATTTGAGGACCTATACATTAATCCTGCCAGATCCTTCTCTCTTTTGCTGTTTCATATTTATACCTAGATTAATTCTACACTTTCCATTTCTCACTGCATCACTGATCTCATCTCATAATAACAAATCTAGTCCATTTCCTTTCCTTCCTCGCTGTCCTTACAAAAATATTCACTTCCCAAATCTTGTCTCCCTGCAACCTTTTTAGTAATTTCCCCAAATTAATCTATTATCCACAATTGTTTATTCAGTAATTTTATTCTAAATGCTTATTACATTCAGATATAAAGCCCCTAAGTTTGTTTGATTGTCAAATTCTCCTAATCACAATTCCTTTGTGCGATATGATGTTCACATATTTTATTCCTTCCTTTCATTCTCTGATGACAATCACTAACCTGTATTCCTATCCTCTCCATTAACTTTGATATTCTAGCATTCCATGCAACTGAATCTTCCCTGGTCTTGAACAGGTAAGGGTTGGCAGGGTTGATGTTCCACCTGTAGTAAGTATAGGGATTCTGGACCACGATGTGTCACGAAGAACGTAAAGTAATTCACAGAGACATAATGTCGGTGTCTAGAAATGTTCTTTGCCAACTTTATTGGAATGGAGGCTTTGCTGGCCAGGCCTGAATATATTGTCTACCCATTTAAGATTGCATTTTAGGGTGTCATGGTGAGCTGCCTGTATGAAGTGTCCCAGTTCACCGTGGTGTAGAGATGGTCACAGCCAAAGGAAGGAGGACACCGAAGATGACAGCTGTTGGATGGTTTTGAAATTAAGTTGCTGTAATTTAAATACAGGTTTTTATTGGAACAGGGTTTGTGGGAGATAACAAACCTTTAAGAGAAAGGAGGCTTAGAGTTGTAAATAGTTTTTGTTTAATGTTCATTTTTAGAGTTAAGGAATAAATTGATATTATATTTCTTTAAAAATGGAATTTAGGAGTTCTGTGTCACTAGTACATTAACAGATTACGAGGTGGATTGACGTTTTCTTTGTGTTTGGTTTCGTTAGCGGACGGGGCGGGGGGAGGATCCCTGCAATGTCATAACAGATTGGGGGCTTGGGTCCATGATTTGGGCAGGTTTAGACAGATCCAGTCTGATATTTCGAGAGGTTTGAATCGATTTGGGATAGAAATGTCCCAGCAGATACACAAACACTTGACGATTAGTGTCTGCGATCTTTAATTAAAACATAGGTGAGACAATTTGCTTACTTTCAATTACTTGTGGTTCGGTAAATTAGAAGTGAGTGAAATGGCTCTTAAGATTGTGAAAGCGATTCTGGGGTTTCAAGATGATTCCCAAATTCACCAAGAATGTTCAGGACGACAGAAAAAGAACATACTTTTAGAATTAGCAAAGAGGTTAGATTTGGGGTTAACTAGGGATAAAAGTAAGGCTGAAATTGTAAAGGATTCAGTTAAGCACTTAGATGTGTCGGAGAAACAGGCACGTGCATTAGAGTGAGAAAAACTTAAATTACAACTGCGGAAAATCGAGTTAGAACATAAGGAAAGGGAAAGAAGAACCATGAGTGAAGGAAGACGGAGGGAAGTAGAAAGCGGAGAAAGTAAGAGAGAAAAGAGAATGAGAGAGAGAAAACAAAGGAGAGAGAAAGCGAGAGGAAAGAGTAAGAGAGAGAAGATTCTTATCTGAACAGAGAGAGAAAGAAAGAAGAAGGGAAAATAGAAAGAGATAGAAGAGAAAGAAAAATAGAGAAAATTTGAATTCAGAAGTTGTAAATTAATCAGGAAAGTCAGGTTGACTGGATGGAGATGAAAAGAGAAGATATTGATACACGCAAATATGTTAAAACACTGCCATACTTTGATGAGAAATATGTTGAAAGCTTCTATATTTCATTTGCAAAATTAACTAGGCAGATGGAGTGGTCAGATAACATGTGGGTAATGCTAGTTCAGATTAAGCAGGTATGCAGAGCTAGTGAGATATTTGCAGTGCTGTCAATGGAGTGGCCAAGAGATTATGAAAATATCAAAGAGGCTATTTTAAATTGGTATCAGAAGCTTATGAATTGGTACCAGCAGCGTACAGACAGCGGTTCAGAAACATAAAGGAGAAACCAGGGCAGACTCCTGTTGAGTTCAAAAGAATTAAACGCGATAATTTTGATAAATATTTGTGGGCCATAAAATTAAATAGGACCTACGAGACTCTAAGAGAGATTATTCTGCTGGAGGAGTTTAAAAAGACATTTCCAGAGATAATAAAATTTCATGTGGCTGGACAGAAAGTTCACGAAGTAAGAAAAGTGGAAGAGATGGCAGATGTTTTGGAGCACAGGCAAAGTTTAGTGTCCAGCAAGGATTTCATCCTGTGAGGGATAGAAATTGGGAGAAGGGGACATCAAACGTTATAAACCAAAGAGTAGAGCACAGTAGTAATAGTTTACAACAGGTTAAAAAGGATGTCCAAGAGGGTGAAAGGGAGTTGAAAGGCTTCAGGTATTTCACTGCAATGGAGTGGGACATGGAAAATTGCAGTGCTGATGGTTTTAAAAGGGCACTGGGAAAAGATGTTTTCACTGCCAGAAAGTGGGAAACGGAAAGTCACAGTGTTGGTTGTTTAAGAAAGCCACTATGGAAAACAATATGGTAAAAATTGCTAAGCCAGCAGCATGAGAGAACGTAGTAAAGGAAACCCCAAGAAAGTCAAGGGGTTGCAGAAGGGTGCATCGCCTAGGCGGGGGGTGGGTATGGAGTTAGTGCCTGATCTCTCGAAAGATTTCGCCTCTGTGGGTAAAGTTTCCTCAGAAAGAGCGGAGGAGAAGAGAAAGAAGCTATAATTTTTAGAGATACAGGATCTCATCAGTCTCTAATAGTAGGAGATGAGCATAATCTCTTACTTTAGAGAGTGTTAATTTGTGGGATCAATGAACAGAAATTTAGTGTACCTCTATGCAAGTTCAAGTTAGAGTGCCAATTTAAACTGAAGAGGTAACAGGGGGATTGATTGACAGAGTGTCAGTTCCAAGAATACACGTTTCTCTTGGGAATGATTTAACATGATCCACGGTGGGGGTGATACTCCTTGTTGTGGAGAAACCAGAGGAAGACCAGGGAACTTAGGACTTAAAAGAAAAATACTCTGGAATTTTTCTAGACTGCGTAGTAACAAGATCCCACAAACATAAGTCGCAGTGCAAAGCAAAAACTGAAGAAAAAGAGAAGTAGTTGAGGTTCAACTGGGGGACACCCTGCTTGATGTAATGCTGCATGAGTAACTTAAACAGGTAGAGGGTCCGGTATAAATGTTTAGTCCAGAAAGATTAAAGGACTTACAAGAGAAAGATGAA
>NW_025211251.1:0-14897 GCF_004010195.1 Chiloscyllium plagiosum
AACAGAGACGCTTCGGTTTCAGTGACATAATTCTTAGAAATTTCTGACAAGTAGACAGGTTGGTTAAGGCATTTGGCACACTTACCTACATTGCTCATACGGTTGTGCACAGGTGTTGGACCGCGATGTTGGGGTTGTATAGGATGTTGGTGAGGCAACTTCTGGAATATCGTGTCCCGTCCTCGTTGTCCTGTTATAGGAAGGATATTAACCTGGAGAGGGTTCAGCAAATATTCACCAGGGTGTTGCTGAGAAGGGAAGGAGTACGATATAAGGAGAGGTTGGATAGGAAGGCACTTCTTTCACAGGACTAGGGAAGATTGAGTTTGACCTGAGGTTCATACATTCCTTATGACAATGGGAAAACAGCAGGCGACTTTTCCCTAGGAGGGGTTGTTCAAGACCCGGGTGTATAATTCTAATTGAATAAATTAGTTTTCTTGTCACACGTACTCACATGAGTACAAAGAAATATTTACAAGTCACTGCTTACGGCACCATCTTAGGTAAAGAGAGTTACCTCGGTTCAATGTTAGTTAGTAACACTACCATTAACTTTATTGTCCTGCCATTGAGGGGGTATGGATAAGGCTAACGGCAAGTGTATTTTTCCTAGGCTGGGGAATGTAAGGTGAGAGGAGAAACACTGAAAAAAGATGACAGGTCACTGCTTTTACACACAGTGATAAAACTGTGTGGGATCAGCAACCAGAGCACATCATGGATTCAGGAACAGTTACACCGTTTAAAAGACATTTGAACAAGTACATTCATAAGAAATGTTCAGAGAGATTTGGGTCACGTGTCGGCAGATGCGACTACTTTAGTTTCAGAACATGTTCACCATGGAGTAGTTGAACCGCAGGTTCTGAATGAATACTGTGTGATTCTGTCTGCGATTGAAACCGAGATGGACATGGCGAAGATTTTTCAATTTAGTAGAAGAGACCAAATCCCCAGGACACAGCCACACAATGGTGTGATGACAATGTAGAACTGGGATGACAAGGAATTTCTTCAGTCACACGGTGGTGATTTTGTGGAGCACTTTGCCATAGACAAATCATTGAGTTTATGTATGACTGAAATTGATAGGTTCCTGATTGGTAAGGTGAATCAACAGTTTTGAGAGAAGGAAGGAGGGTAGGGTTGAGAAACATATCAGCCATGATTAAATTGCAGAGCTGACTGGATGGGCCAAATAAGCTAAGACTGCATCGTAATCTGGTGGTCTTTTGGTTATTATGGGTGATTTCAATCTGCTCATCGATTGAGAAAATCAAATCAGTTACAATACCATGGAGGGGACATTCCTGTTGTATATGAGATTATTTTCTGATTTGATACACCGAGGATCCATATGGAAACAGATCACCTTCGATTGAGAACAATATAACGTCTGTAAATGGGATAGCTTAGTTCGGTGGACGGATGTTTTGAGATTCGGAGTAACAGCAACAGCATGTGTTCAATGCCTGTAACAGCTAAAGTCGCCCCGAAGGTTTCACCTTCTTAACCTTGTCCCTTGCCTGAGGCACAGGCGCTCACAGGGTAAAGCACCATCGGTCGCCTCTCTCTCTCTCTCAAGAGAGACAGCTGCCCGATGGCTTCTGGGGATACAGCAAATTTAATTTCACAATTTTATTTGTGTAATGAAAGGGGAATGATTGGTAAACTATCTGTGTGAGTGCTCTTGTGGGAGATTGACGAATTCAATTATAGAACTCTTCATTATGACGGAGAGTGGTAAAGTTGATTCTGAGAATAGGGGATGAAATCTGAATAGAGGATATCACGGCGGTATAATGAGCGAGCAGGTTGCAATCAATTGGGGAACATAACCTAACCACGTGAGAAACATATGTACAGCCCTTGGAGGAATTGCAATCATCGTTCCTTTCTGTCACAAAATAAAACTGGATAGGTGACTGTACCATATCTAAGAAGAGACAATAGGGATAGCACTTGATCCAAGGGACAGGGTGACAAATAGTCTAAAAAGAACATCAGACCTGAAGATCAAGAACATTTTAGATTTCAGCACGATTAAGGATTGATTAAGAGGGAAAATAAAGTACATGAGGAAGCTTGTGAAATACAAGGTAATTGTAAAATCTCCAGAAGGTAGATGAAGAGAAAAAAAAGATTAATGGAAACAAATCCATTATAATAAGAAATAGAGGAAGATATAATGTGGGATCAAGAGATGGCAAATCACTTATATCTGTACTGAATTTTGATTCTCTCATCACAAAGGATGACAAATAATATCCCTAAATTGCTGAGGAACACATGAAAGGGAGAACTGAAAAACAACAGTATATGTTTGGGAATTGTGTTGTGGAAATTTATATGATTAGAAGCAAACACATAACAACAGATGGTATTCTCCACCCAAGAGTACTAAACAAAGAGACCCAAGAGATAATGGATCTAATCTTAAACAAGGAGCTTGAACCTGAAGACAGTAATTTGAAGATTCAAGATTCTGTAGACTGCAACAATTTTATGTAGATTAGAAGATAGCTAATGTGGTTACACATTTTTAAGGATCTAGATATGAAACGTGGAATTATAGACCAGTTGGCCTAACACTGGAAAACAGTGACAGGATTGGACAGAGTCAGTCAGCATGGATTTACGAAAGGGAAATGAGAAACTACTCCTGGTGCCTGTGTACGCAAGTCACTGAAAGTAAGCATGCAGTTGCAGCAGGAGGTGAAGGAGGCAAATGGTATTTTGGGCTTTGCTACAAGAGGATTTGAGTACAGGAATATCGTTGTCTGGCAATTGTATCAGAAATAACATGGTAAATGTAGGAAGGAACCCCTCATGACCAGGGAGTCCATACCCAGAGGTGTGGGTTTCACAGTTTAATGATGAAGGGAAGGCGATATAAGACTCTGAGAAGGGTGACCCTGTGGAATTTTCTGCCACAGAAATGTGTTAAAATCAAACCAGGGAATGCTTCCAAGAAGAACATATAGTTACGGGTCTAAACGGATCAAACTTTACAGGTGTTGGATAAAACAGGCTACTGAATATAATTACCAGCCTTACTCACAGTGAACATTGGAGCAGCAGTGAACACAACAACAACCTACTACTGTTTCAATGTTCTATGTTTGTATTCTTTTAAAGATGATATACAAAAGCATTGTTTGTAACTGACACAGCTATCAGCACGACCTTATCCACTTTGCATTAAAATTCTCTGACACTTTACTGAATGGAAATCTGTGATTAGCTTCAGCAGCCGGATTGGAACTCTTCATGGTGGTTACACAGCCAGAGAGTCAAAGAGATGTACAGCATAGAAACAGACCCTTCCATCCAACCCGTCCATGCTGAGCAGATATCCCAAACCAATCTATTCCCACCTGCCAGCACCCGGCCCATATCCCTCCAAACCCTTCCTATTCATGTACCTATCCAAATGCCTCCTAAACGTTGCAATTGTACCAGCCTCCACCACATCCTCTGGCAGCTCGTTCCATACGCTTACCACCCTCTGCGTAAAAAAGTTGCCCCTTAGGTCTCTTTTATATCTTTCCCTCCCACCCTAAACCTATGTCGTCTAGTTCTGGACTCCCTGACCCCAGGGAAAAGAATTTGTCTATTTATCGTATCCATGCCCCTCATAATTTTGTAAACCTCTATAAGGTCACCCCTCAGCCTCCGACACTCCAGGGTAAACAGCCTGTTCAGCCTCTCCCTGTAGCTCAGATTTTCCAACCCTGGCAACATCCTTGTAAATCTTTTCTGAACCCTTTCATGCTTCACGACATATTTCCGATGGGAAGGAGACCAGAATTGCACGCAATATTCCAACAGTAGCCTAACCAATGTCCTGTACAGCCGCAACACGGCCTCCCAACTCCTGTACTCAATACACTGACCAATAAAGGAAATCATACCAAACACCTTCTTCACTATCCAATCTACCTGCGACTGCATTTCAAGGAGCTATGAACCTGTACTCCAAGGACTCTGTGTTGAACAACACTCCCTAGGACCTGACCATTATTTGTATAAGTCCTGCTAAGATTTGCTTTCCCAAAATGCAGCACCTCGAATTTATCTAAATTAAACTCCATCTGCCACTTCTCAGCCCCCTGGCTCACCTGTCCAGATCCTGTTGTAATATGAGGTAACCCTCTTCGCTGTTCACTACACCTCCACTTTTGATGTCATCTACAAACTTACTAACTGTACCTCTTATGCTCGCATCCAAATCATTTACGTAAATGACAAAAAGTAGAGGATCCAGCAAGGATCCTTGTGCCACGCCACTAGTCACAGGCCTCCAGTCTGAAAACACCACCGAGGTCAGGCTCACCAGTCGATAGTTTCATGGCTTGTCTTTACCGCCTTTCTTAAACAGTGGCACCACTTTTGCCAACCTCCAGTGTTCTGGCACCTCAGCTGTGGCTATCGATGATATAAATATCTTAGCAAGAGGACCAGCAATCACTTCTCTCGCTTCCCACAGAGTTCTCTGGTACACCTGATCAGAACCTGCGTATCTATCCACTTTTAACCGTTTCAAGACATCCCCCAGCACTTCCTCCTCTGTAATCTGTACATTTTGCAAGGTGTCACCATCCATTTCCCTGCAGTCTATATCTTCCATATCTTTTTCCACAGTAAATACTGAAGCAAAATATTCATTTAGTATCTTCCACATTTTCTGTGTCTCCACACAAAGACCACCCTGCTGATCTTTGAGGGGCCCTAATCTCTCCTGGTTATGATTGGTTTGTCTCTTATTTTCGTTTCAGTCCACATATTGTTGAATTTTCGGAGAAAAAAGAGAACATAGTATGTATGAAAGAAGAAATTATCTTTAGAAATTTTCTGAGGGAAGGCTGGTTGGGATAGAATGAAGGAAGTATTTTCAGAAGAGGAGCAATTAGAGAAACAATGAGCTGTGTTTTGTCGTGGGGTGGTGGGAGAAGAACAAAATAAATTTCCAACCTATGACCCCCAATCCTCCTCATCTCTATCCCTGTACTCACTGCTCTATTCTCTCAGCACATTTCATACTAACAGCCAGCTCAGAGACAGAGATATCCACGGGGGCACATTCCCATCAATCCCAGTCACTGACACACACTGTGGCGAATAGAAGCCTTCAGAAACCAGGCTTCAATTCATTATGGCACATAGAGAAGTAATTCGGCCAATTTTGTCAATTCTAATTTTCTGCGCAGGTATGCAGACTCTCCAAATAACCTGTTTCTTTGCAGGCAGACACAGATAGAGCTTTGTAGTCATACAGCATGGAAACAGACCCTTCTGCCCAACCAGACTATGGCAACGAGAATCTCAGACTGAAATAGTCCCATTTGTCTTATCTTTGCCCATATCACTACAAAATAACTTCTTCATGTACTTCAATAAAGGTCATTCGAATGATGTTTCTATTACTCAACTCACTTCCAAATGTTGTAACCGCAGTCATACCAACCACTTCATTAGGAAGTTAATTCCATGCACGGAAGACTCACTTTATAAAATAGTCTCTTTTTAAATCTCACATGCCTTTTTAAATCTTCGACTTTTTAACTTAAAAATCTGTTCACGAATTTTAAATCCCTCAAACAAGGTATAACGAATTTGCCATTCACCTTATCTATAAACTTAAAGACTTTATACCTGCTCCTTGGATGCTGCCTGACCTGCTGAGCATTTCCAGCAACACATTTTCAGCTCTGTTCTCCAGCATCTGCAGTCCTCACTTTCACCTAGAAGATGTCCGTACTGCACCTACCACAGCTTAATAATATCCCTCCGAAAGCAAGACTGGCCACTGTACTTCAGACAATGCCTCACCAACGTCCTGTACAACCACAAGATGACGTCCCAAATCCTTTACACAAGGGTCTGAGCATCCTAAAAATCTCCTTTCCCACGCGATCTACATGTCACGCAAATTTCAATAATAATGTCCCTGAACTCTTCGGTCTCTTTTTTCTACAAGTTCAGCCAATGGCATATTATTAATTGTCTAAGTACTGGCCGTCGGATGTATCATAATTAAACACAGTCTACCAATCCTTAATCGATTCACATATTGATCAAAATCGCTTTGTAATCTCAGGTCACATTGTTCACAGTCCACTCTGCATCAATGTTGTTGAAATCTACAAACTTACTTACCATTCCTTCTATATTTTCATCTCAGTAATTTATACAAAAATGGCAATCAGAAGTGGACCTAGCACCAGTCCCTGTGGAAGACAGTTACTAACAGTCCTCCATTCTGATAAAAAAAAAGCAACCATCGCATTCAGTCTCTGTCTCATACTATTAGACCAATTTTACATCCAATTGGAAAGCTCACCCTGATTCCCATGTGACCTAACTTTAAGAATTATTCGACCATTTGGAACCTGGTAAAAGCATTACCAATGTCCTAATAAACAATGTCTGCTGCTCTGCCCTCGTGAACCTTTCCAGTTATTTTTTAATAAATTACAATCGTGTCTGTGCGACACATTGTCCTCACACAAAACCATGCTGAATATTCCTAAATTTTCTGTAACTCAAAATACATACAAATTCTATATTTTAGAATCGGTTTCACAACCTACCCACTACAAAAGCCAGACCAATAGCTCTATAGTTCGCAGGTGTCTGTTTGCATCACTTTTTAATCAAATGCACAACATTCAGTAATCCTCATTCATTCGGATCATCACCTGTAATTATAAACTATGCAAATATTTCTGCCAGGGGCCACACATTTTACTCACAATTTCCCTCAAAGTTTGGGATACACGAAGTGTGATCCCAGAGAAATATCCAAACTTTTAATTTCTAAGAACTCCAACACTTCCTCTTTTGAAATTTGAACCGTTTTAAAAATATCAATTTGAGTTCTCTATATACATAATAAAAACTGATACTAGGCAGTCATTTAGCATCTCACTCAACTCCTGAGATTCGACACAAAGATAACTGTCTCATCTCTAAAGCGCGCTAATTATTCTCTTGTTTGTCATACACTTGTAGAATCTCTTTCGATTCTCGCGATTCAGCAAAACTATCTCACAGCAACTCTCAAATAAACACCATATCAACATTAAGAGACGACTGAACTATATCTCTCAAGTGCTTTTGCACTTCCGATTTCGGAAGGCTTTCCCCTTTCAGAAAATAGGCTACATCACTACTCTCCTCACCAATATGCATGACCTCACTTTTTCATACAGTTTTTCACCTGCGATTTCTTTATACGCTCTCTGAGATTGTCCAAGTCATTCTGCAGCCTTCCCGCTACTAAATACGACCCGTCTGTCCACCACCATTCTGTCATCTGAAAATGTAATAATGACGC
Organism: Chiloscyllium plagiosum; assembly: GCF_004010195.1. NCBI lineage: Eukaryota > Metazoa > Chordata > Chondrichthyes > Orectolobiformes > Hemiscylliidae > Chiloscyllium > Chiloscyllium plagiosum. The sequence continues at coordinate 7,343 of NW_025211251.1, forward strand.
CCTCTCTTCCTTTGACCATATAATTCATGCATAGCGTGAATAGTGATGGTCCCAAAACAAACATCTGCTGTACTCCACTAGTCACCGCCTGCCATCTTGAAAAAGACCCCGTTATCCCAACTCCATGTTTTCTGCCAGTCAGCCAATTTTCATTCCATGCCAGTAACTTGCCCCTAACACAATGCATTCTTATTTAACAGCTTCTCATAATCACCTTTTCAAATGCCTTTTGGAAATACAAACAAGCTGCATCCAATGGCTCTGCTTTGTCTCACTTGATCTTTACCTCTTCAAAGAATTTTTACAGATTTGAAGTCCTGCTGACTCTTCACGTGCACTGCGACCACATCCTCACAATAACATGCCACGTTGTGTTTAACGTCTGAACTTTATATGGGACATCAGTTCCACAGAACTTGAATAACACTTCGCACAGATTAGACAATTGAAAGGTTTCTCATCAATGTCAACACGTTGATGATAAAACAGACCTTAAGAAGTTGTATCATGATTCCCACAGTTTGAGACCTGAGAAAGTCTCTCCTCAGTGTGAACACGTTGACGCGACTTCAGTTCCACAGAATCTCTAACAGACTTCCCACCGTCTGAGCATTTGGAAGGTCTCTTCTCAGCGTGCACACGTTGATTACAATTCAGACCCAGCAGCTTACGCAGCACTTCCTCCAGTCTAGGCATTGAAAAGATCTCTCCTCAGTGTACACTTGCCGGTGTCTCTGCAGATTCAACAAACAAGTGAATCTCGTCACACTCTGGGAGCAATTGAAAGGCCTCTTTCCAGTTTGAACCAGCCAGTGCCCCATGAGGTCAGTTAATCAACTGAACCCAGTTACACAGAGAGAGCACCTGAATGCTGCCTTCTCAGAGGGTACGCACTAGTGGGCGAACACGTTCTGGAAGCTTTGTATCATTTCTCAACGTGGGGCATTTCAAATGTCACTAATGTGAGCACATTGAGCGGGCATCAGATCCCTGGGATTTTGTAGCACTTCCAACATTCAGGACTTTAAAAAGATCTCTCTTTTGAATGAGCACATTGATGGGACATCAGGTCCACAGAAATCTTGTGCTAATTTCTACAGCTTGGACATATAAAATGTCTCTCATTAGAATGAGCATGTTGATGGGACGTCAAGTCCCTGGAGGTTTTAAAGCATGTTCCACAGTCTGCGTATTTAAATGGTCTGTCCTCAGTGTGAACGAGCTGCTGTTGCAGCAGGTGAGACGTCTGAGTAAATTCCTTCCCACACACTGGACAGGTGAATGACTTAACTGAGTTTCCAGCTCAGATGCGGAAACGAATTCGTCCCCACAAACTCTACTCTTGCACAGTTACCTGCTGAGTGTAACTGAATTTGTGATTTGTCAGCTCTGTTGATTGGCTGAAGCTTTCCTCCCACACACAACACGGGTACGGTTTCTCTCCCACTGTAAATGGGATGTTTCCTTCCATATTCAATATCTGATCACGTATCATTTGTAATGAAAATGGCGACCCGATCATATCATGGTGTGATGGTTAGTTTGTAAATCTTTCTCTTCTCATATCCTGTGAAATTAATGGCAAACCAAAGAACAAAAGACTAAGAAATGATCTCTCACAAGACTCTGTAATTTTAGAAAATGTAGAGACTGAAGGACAGGGAATATAGACATTCACAACATGACCAGAACGTTGTCAACATCTTCCAAACACTCAGCCTCCACCACCGAGAAAGAGTAGGGTAGTAGTTTGATGTGAACACCATCAACTCTTACGTTGATTCGATCAAGTTCGATTCCCTTCAATGTGGAAACATCACTTTGGCACAACAAAACCACACTGAATCTCCAAAGAGTAACGCACTCAGGTCCATTTGCCTCTGACTAATGCCACTATCACCAGGGGCAATTTAGCATGGCCAATCTACCAGCGCATTTCTGTACTGTTGGAGCAAACTGGCGCACCCGGAGAATACCTGCAAACTCCTTGCAGACAGTGGCCTAAGGCTGTAATTGAACCTAGGCTTCTGGTGCTATCAGGAAGCAGTGCTAGCCACTGAGCCACCATGCCGCGCCATAGCTTGGAAGTTTCTCTCGAGTTCGCACGCCATCCTGACTTGTCTGATATCCAGTCCTGGTGGAGCAGTAAGTTCCTACAATTTAATAATGGCAAAACTTTGGCCTTTTTTCCTCAGCCTCCAACACAAACTCTACTGCCTCACCATGGCTCATCTTTCCCCCGGCAACTGTCTGAGTGGGTACCAAAGGCGCCATAACCATGGTGAAGTATTTCACCGGAGATGAGTTTTCAATCACATGTCACCAAGACTGCCCATCTAAGTAACACATTCCGAATCCACCTAGTTTCTGCTCATCTGTTGCTGAAACTCTCATGAATTCCTTTGTTTCTTCTGGACCTAATACCTAATATTCTACGAGCCGTCCTCCTACTTGCCGTCTCGGCACTTGTCAGATTTTCCCTTCCTCTATTAATAAGTTTAAATGAGCTCTGTTTCATATTTTATTGTTCCTTCCATTGCCTGTATCGGAAAGAGGTCTTAACCACTGTCAATTCTCACGTTCAGCAGCTTTAACTGTTCACACGAGCTCTAACAATCTGTAAGGGAAGGACTTACAGGTTATCCACTCATCCAAAACTTGCACATCATCCAAACCTCTGCTCCTGTATCAGTATTTACATCAAGTCTGGTTCACCCACCAATTCTTATTCGGACAGATACATTTTAAACTTTACGTCCTTGTATGAAAAGCTCTTGGTCGTCAGCTCTCGACTCAGACCTGCATTGTCCTCAAGCCTCCAGCCCTCTGAACGGCAATGAGGCCAGGTCAATAATTGTTAACCCAGCCAGCAGTGCGCACATTTCAATAACAATTTTTTTTTACAAATGTCCTTCGATTTATCTGCGTTACATGCAATTCCAACCTCCTGATTATTCTAGCATTTAACTATCCCAGATTTGGTGTCATAAACCTCCAGGTATGAAGGCCACGAATTGTGAAACCTCTTCACTAAACTACCCCTGCCTGGATAGCGCTTGACAGAGAGTTCATCAAGGACAGGGGAGATGAAACCGAACAATTGATGGATATTGGTTCAGATTTACATTAAAAGTATCAATCGGCCAAAGAGCCATATAAAGCTTTCAGAGTTAGCAGAGCACAGCACTAGAAGCTGAACTACGTCGATTACCGAGGTCTGGTTGCAACCATGAAGAAAAGTCAGAGTATATTTATTGGATCCGGTGGTGCTTCCACACTTCAGCGAAACGGAAACATTTAGCCTGATTTCTCTTCATAGATACATCCAGGTCAGCTGTGCCTTTCCTGCAAGGTCAGGTTTTATTTCCAATTTACAGCATTCGCTGTTCTTTTGATTTTTGTTTCATGCTAATCACTGAGTCGTCATGTTGGTTATGTGCCTACCATTGTAGATTCTCAATTTAATTGTTATTATACGTTCAATAAATCTTTCGATTTATCTCCTACGAGCATAGTTGACCGACATATTGCATGTAATAGAGAATAAAATGCCCCGTGTTTACTCTAGGTCTATAATATCACAAAGTCTGTGAGTGAACCACACATTAAACTGTAAAATTGCCATTGCCATTCTAGAATGTTATTAGAGAGAGACAACTGGTGGTGGTCTACTCTGAGAAACACTACACGACAGATGAGACAGGGGATGCAAATGCGAGTCATTCGTGATAGCCTGGCCGATTTTTCCAAAACTGTTGGCATCATGAGTGAAAATAGAAAACTGCTCCGACAAAAATTTGCTTTTCGGAACTGTCTTCAAGGAGGAAATTGTAGTGTTCATGTTACAACAAACAGCAATACTTCCTGTCATTGATTAAATGAACTGGGTTTGTTCCATTGCATCCCTCAAGTCGTGGAATAACTATTGAGATGAGCACTTAAAACGTTAGAACACACAATGTCAAGGGCTGAAAACTGTGCTTAGAAGTGTGATATTAGATGACTGGCACTTATGTAATGAGCCAAAGGGACTGTCTGATTGCTGTTAAAACTCAGTGAGTAGTTATCGCTAAGCAACTAAACAAGAAGACAAAAACAGTGAAAAGAAGTTCCAAGCATTGCGTGCGTCTTCTCCAGTTCTCTAGTTGTTAGGAATCAGCACTTGCACCTCTCTGTTCTGGATTTGATTCCGAGTCATAGAGTCATAGAAATTTATAGCACGGAAACAGACCCTTGAGTCCAACTCGTCCATGCTGACGAGGATCTCCTGTTCTTTTCCAAATTGTGAAAAAAGTACAAGAATTCCTATAATTAAAGACAGTAAAGGGAACAGTTCTGTCAGATTCGTTGAGAGTTTCAGATCAGAGATATAAGCATTTGGGTGGAAAGCTGATATCCATTGCCTTGCCCTGTACATACACAGTGTTACAACAAACAACTCCTTATTGAAGCATTCAAGTTTGTTGAAGATTTAACATCTTGAATTCAGGAAGGTTGGTTCCCTTGTAGGACAGCCTAGTACCAGAGTGTTTAAATCAGAATGGCATTCGCAAATTTAAGACAGAGATGAGAAAGAATTCAGGAGCAGATTACTGCAAATGCTGCAATCTGTACTGAAAACAATAAATGCTGGAAATCACAACGGATCAGCCAGCATCCATGGAGAGAAAGCAAGCTCATGCTTTGAGTCGAGATGAAGCTTCATGGCATTTGAAGTGTGATGCAAAGTGTGGAGGATGCTTTATTTATGCAATGCTGTCGGGTCTGGCTCATTTAGTTTAATCAAGGTTGAGAGCAACACAGTTTTATTCAGTAAGGTTACGAAAGCTTCTGAAGAAAGGCAAGAATGTACATTTCAGTATTATCATACCAGACATGAGCTCATTGAATCGCGGAATAGACTTGGGCTGAATGGACTCTTCCAGCTTCTGTAATTAATTGTGTTAAAATATAAATCTGAAAAACTGACTTTGGTAAAACTTGTTAAAAGTGCGAAGCTTCCTTCGAGGCACTGAAGCGAGGTAAGATGTTCAATGGACGACACACAAAGTGCAGTCATTGCGGCAGATTGATCCAGAGTGATTAGTGTACCAGCTAAACAGGAAAAACGGACTTCAGCACCCACGTTGTGGGTGATTGATGGGGAGTGACCAGTGTACCAGGGTAAACAGGAAAACCTGTGTTCAGCATCCACACTGAGCGCGGCTCCAGGAGGTCTACACTTAACTGTCGCAAACCGCTATTGTCCCTCCCTTTTCCTGCATTCCCCTCTGATCGTGTTTTCATCTGAGCACACGTCAGGCAATAGCAGCTGACGTACATTGCGGATGTCGGACTGTAACATGCAGGGAAGTGATCCTGTCGGGGCCAAAGAATAATTCGGTTGCGAAAATGCAGTCAGTCTTTGCTTAGATTATTACAAATGGGAACAATTAACATGGCAGTCAAAGCACTGAATCCTAATGAACAGACGACCTGGGAAGATCTCTATTTATATCACCTTGTACTCTATCTAAATGTATTCGGTGGATCCCTTCGACACTGTCTTTGTTTACGACACACAGCCTATTGATCCATGTATAACTTGCATAACTGGTGGTGTCGGCCGCTGCCTATTTATGTATTCACGAGAGAAACGCAAAAGACTTCTTAGAAGCATGGCATTCCAGCCAAGACTCTACCGATGAACACATTGACTTGGATCGCATTTACCACATCCCGAGGAAAAAACAGGATAAGGTATCAACATACGAAATGATGTCTTCACCGTAGATGACGTCACAAACCCAAGGAAACCGAAACATATAAACAGCTACACCCGCAGTGCTTCACTCGGAGGCACACTGCAGATGTTACCTTGTATGATGATGGAACGTCTGGAATCAGATCGTCCATATCCGTGTGGACGGCTACATGCATTTAGATAAATAGTTGGAATGTCAGAGCACATAAGGCTTCAGGCCAGCGTTGGACAACAGGGATGACGTGCCTTTTTCTGTGCTGTAAACACTCAATGACACCAATATTTTGGATGAGTAGATTATCTCCAGTGGAAAAAAATTGCCAAAAGCGATGTCATTAAGAAACAATGTTCCCTGAAGTCATCCCTGGTTGTGCATTATTTGCCATACTGCGGTCACAGGGCAGCAGTCCGAGTTTATTTCCCTCTCCGAAAACACAGGCTTCTTTGTTGCTGACATGCAGTAGACAAACAATAAGAAATCATCTAGTGGGTGGTTGAAGCCCACATATCTTTCAGTAGTATTCAGATGTGAGTTTCTGATGTGAAGGCATACAGGCCAGGTGATGGAAAATGCGATAAATGTCATCAAGCGGTTGCTTCTGACAAGAGCACAAAAAAGGAACTTGAAGGCTATCGACCAACCCGGGCGTCCCATACTGACATTCATCCCTCGTGGTCTAAAATTTACGATTTGGTGTTTTCAGCTCCATGGCCCGGTTTCGATTCCCTATCAGACATTAAGGGCTTTTTTCCTTCCTGACAGAGACAAAAACGAATTCAGAGCATCTGTGACCATAAGTCCTTCTAACGTATCGAATCAACTAATGACCCCAAGAACATCAGAGTCAACTTCTGAGCCTCTTAAATGAGGTGAAGGTGCCTCGACAGTCCCTCCTCAGTCGGGCATTTCACCCTTCATTCTCCTCTGTTTCTGCTTCCCATGACTTTCTAACGATTTTGAAAGCTAAGACAGGGTTTTTTTTCTCTTTCCTTCCCATTTCCAGGAGCCGCAGCAATTGGGTGGTTGGGTTTGCTAAAGGGAAGCTGCCAACGAGTTGCTTGTGGGACTATTTCAGCTTCCCCTCCTGCTTAACTTAAAATCAGCAAGATAGAACAAATTTATCCCTTGCAGTAGTCTGTAAAAGTCCGAGTGGCGAAGAACTACTTAAAGTAAAAATTAACAACTTTATTTCTTAAAGTATAACAGAACCATTAACTAAACACGATTTACAATTTCTTCCTCTAACCTATCTTTTACCTACCCTCCCATAATCTTAGTCCGATAAAACTCCCAATTAAGATTTACAAAACCACACTTCTTATCTCAAAACCAGACAACTTTCGTGCTTCTATTCAGATGTTCCTGCGTCTTCTTTTCTTATGCTTGGAACTTTCTGCATCACAGGTTACTGATCGAAAAAGGTACCTTTTAGCTATTTTTCAAGCAATGTATTCATATGCTGGGTTTGGTAGTTCTCTTCCTAACTGTTCCATTTTCCACAGACCTTTATGCCCAAAGTGACTGATGGTATCATTGGCTTTTAAAATTTGTTATATACTCAATTCAATTAGGATTCGAGTTTGATAATTTTCGAGGTATACTTTTTAATGATTGGCACACTTCGAATTTGTCTTTTTGTCTCATATCAACTCAGTAAGTGCTGTTTGTTCCGAATCAAATGTTGCTTTGTATATTCTCCAGCAGCCAGTGCCTTTGCCAAATCCTTCACTCTCTAAATGTACACCCAAATCTCCACTAAACTTCTGTGATGGCGCTGGGGAAATGACTGCGATGTTTTCGGGGTCCTCTAA
>NW_025211251.1:15416-18913 GCF_004010195.1 Chiloscyllium plagiosum
GATGTGAAGTGGCAAGCATCCCAACGAAAACGCGCCAGTTCACATGAAGCTTCCATTCAGCCTTTGTCTGCTCAGCTATTCAATGGGATCACTGCTGATCTGTAAAACATCGTTTCCACTTGCTGCATTTCCTCCATACACCCGAGCCTAATCAAACATTGAATACTCACCTTCTTGAATACACCCGTTAATTTTCGGTGTCATCGATTATTTTAATAACCTCTACGAGTTTGCGGTTAATTCAATAATAATAAACGAGCTAAAACTCCCATCCAGAAATTTAACTTAGTGCAGAGTCAGCCACATGAGAAAGTTCACGGAGAGAAAACATTGCCTCCGTTCCACTCTGCACTTATTAGAGCCTCCACAGTGAGGAAAAACGCCACTTGACCCAACAAGGGCACATCGAAACTACAAAGAGTATCCCACCGGAACTATTCCCACAGTCTACTGCAGCTCAGACTCTGGGCAATTCAGCATGGCCAAACCACCTGACCATATTTGGACTCAGGAAGGAAACTCGATAAGTCTGAGGAAAGCCACGCAGGCACCATGAAAACGTTCAATCGACAAACGGACAGTCGCCTGAGGCTAGAATCGATCACAGACCCTGACGCTGTGAGACTACAGTGCGAACCATTGGGTTGATCCACGATTAAAACCTTTGCTGGACTTTTCTTATAGCAAAGACATTTCCCACGGGCAGATATTCTCTCAGTCCACAAACATATGTCTTGCTAGAAATTATTTCACTTCAGATTAAAATTGTATCCCTCAGCTAGATGTCCAAATGCTCCCTGCTCGATATCAATAGGAGCTGCTCCTGGTGAGGTTGGAGCTCCAAGCTTGATCTCCCAATGCTCCCTTCTAAATGTCAATAGAAACTGATACAATGTGTTTGAAGCTTCAACCTGATATCCCAATAGTCACTGCTTCTCCCTGTCAAGAGAAGCTTCTGCAGATGAGTTTGGAGCTAGCTTCGGCATTTCACGCGCTTCTATGGCATCTGGGATGGACGTTGCGCTTATCAATTGCATCACTGGAGCCACATCCGCTCCTCTTCCCCACCCCCATTTCCAGTTGAGTATTCGGGGCTGCATCACTCATTATCTCTGATTCTTGGCTCGTGAACTGGAATTATATGATATATAGCAGCAGCAGTTAGTTGCTTTCGGGAGGAAATTGGTGAAATAACCAATGTGAAACTATATTGTTACTGGAAAGAAATTTCATCAATACCCTGCACTGTCCCGTAACCCTTTGATGTTTTGTAGAAATCTACCAATACCAGCATTCAACAACCAGAAGGAGAGTGTATGCGTCGGGAGTACGTTCAATACTTTGGATCAATTAATTTCCTCGAGAAAATCAGACACAATGCTCTTTCCTGTTAAAGGAGAAGAAGGTGCCTCGATAATCCCTGCTCAGTCGATCAATTCACAATTAAATCTCCTTTGATTCCACGTCACAAAGAGTTTCTGAAGATTGTCAAAGTTGCGACTTGCCTCTTCATATTGTTTCCTCGCCATTCCCAGGAAGCACAGTAATTAGGTCAGTGAGTTATGGAAATGGAAAGGTGCCAATGAAAAGCATGTGTGACAATTTCAGTTCACCTGTAATGCAGTAGGGACATTGTCTCTGATGATCTCGGGGACATTGACGGAAACTTCCCGCAGATCAGAAATTCAAACGTCGATTCAGCTTCAGAACAAAGAGAACGATTGGCTTGTAAGTGCAATAAAAGCCTGCAATGCACTCCAACCAGGTAGAAGTCGACACTACACTATCCTGACGCGTAATCAGACTCGTTATTCATTACTGTTTGAGACATGAATGGCAAAAGGATTAGCATGTCGGAGACAGCATCACCACACAGACACATTTCCTCAATGTTTGGACATGTATCACAGATTGTGAATAACCACAGAGAGATACAATGACTGAGAGTCGTCCTGGAGTGGTTGGGCAGAATGGCTTCTGTCTGCAGGGGAATGACGCTACGTGTTTATGCCGTAACATTCCCTGACTCTGCGTCAGAGGGAGCAAGAATTGTTCATTTTTAACACTCCCTTCCGTGTTGGACTGTCTGCACTGCGCAGCTCAGGGCCGTGGTGATAACTGTAAGTGAGTGAGCATTTCTTTTGGATTCTTTTCATCTCGGAAAGTTGGGGCTCAGATGTTAACTGCTGCACGGTCGCAGGAAACGGACGCCCGTGTTGTGTTAGACTTTCTGCAGGATTTATGATTTGGAGATGCCGGTGTTGGACTGGGGTGTACCATATTAACATCACACAACACCAGGTTATAGTCCAAAAGGTTTAATTGGAAGCACTAGTTTTGGTGTGCCGGTCCTTCGTCAGGTGGTTGTGGAGGGCACAATAATAAGACACAGAATTTACAGCAAACGATTACAGTGTGATGTAACTGAAATTATACATTGTAAAATACTTTGATTGTTTGTTGAGTCTTTCATCTGTTCGAATACCATGATAGTCTCACTACTTACATGTGTAAATCACAAGACCTTTCCAAAAAAGGAACATTCTTAGGTTTACTGCAACCATTGGTGCTAGCCAGACACCGTAAAACATTGGTGAATTTAGGACAGAGGAGGAAATAAGCTTGTGTCAAAAGAAAGCCTTTATCCTGTTCTCTGTCGGCCTGCTATGATCTAAATCTTACAGCCACTCTTCTGTAATTAGGAATAGGCCCGTGAATTTGTTTTAAAAAATCAGTTCCGATGAGTTTCGTGCACAGGACTCCCTGCAGTAATCCCCCAGCTGTTTCAGACAGCTGCATCCTCGCTGCCAATTAAATATAACAAATAGCGGACTGAACCAAATAAATGTCCGGAATTGGATTTTACCATCACGGTGTAAAGTTCAGGCTCACCGTTAATGTGGAGGGAGGCCGTCAGACTACGGTTTTCGCTCCAGTTGTTGAGCTAAAAATCACTGTAATTGTGTCCAGTGTGAGGAAAGAGTTGCTGTTGCTGGGAATCAATTCTTTTTGAAACCCCTGTCCCTCTGCTGCAACGGGAGGAGGTGGAATCTCCTGATAGATTGAAACATAAAATGGGGTGTATTAAGTTATGAAATATCATTCTATGTTATTAACACCAAACTGACACCAACTGACTTCCCCAAACGAAGCTGCAACAGGACAATATTTCAACGAGCCACCACACATTGCAGCAGAGAGCAACTGTGCAGAACAGAGGAAAATTACCTAGACAGCGTATCATTAGATACAAATAAGGAAGTACACTACTTCGATTGGGGCAACACATTCATCCGAAGAGAAGCCAAACAGTTGCACGCATGAGAATTCCTAGAAGTATGATATTGCAGCAAGAACTCGATCAACAAACACGTTATGTTGGACTACATTAACTACCCATAATAAAAGCAACAGGAAATGACATCACTATAGAAAATGACACCCCCACAGGAAATGATATCACTGCAGGAAATGACATTACCAACCAAAGTAACCCA
>NW_025211251.1:19584-22325 GCF_004010195.1 Chiloscyllium plagiosum
AAGTCATGAGACTAAAAGAGCAGGAGAAGCAGAAGTTCCGATGGAACAGAGGAATATAATTCGAATTTGATTTTGCTGAAAACAGCATTCATTGATGGGGACAAAACAATCGCGGGGAGTAAAATTATCTGGCAACAGTCTGAGTTGTCACGTTCGAGGTGTTGAATCGATAGCAGCTTGAGCAAGAAGTTTGAACAAGTAGCCGTCCACGCAGACAGGCACCATCAGGAGCAGGATGTAGGATGTCCTTGTTTATTAGGCAGTTGCTTTAACCAAGAAAACCACGGTGGGTCACCACGGGCTCACTTTCCCGTACATATGAGAAATCCCGAAATCACTCGATCTCAGAAACTCGGAGATTTGGTTAGGTCAATGCTGTTCATGAGAATTGCACTTAATCCTCGTTTTAGCAAAAAAAATGCTCACAGCCGAACATTCTTCGCTAAAGTGCACAGAAGGATACAATCTGATCTTGCATTGGTTTTCACCTGTTTCAATGAACAGAATAATGAGGATGCATTCATTCTCTCGGGGCCCATTGCGCTTGAACACAGAGAGAGAGAGAGAGAGCACCTCAGGCCAAGAGGAGCTGGGTCATTGCGGTGAATTGACCAGGCTTGGTGTGTGTAGTATAAATGTGGGCAGTAAAGGCTGACGCATCAACATCGACACTGACCCTTGTACCATAGCTCCACTCTCACTTCCCGCCACGTGCATCCCAGTTATCATTGCTTTCCACTTTTACTTCTCTTCCCCACTTCATTTTTCAATGTCACCAACTGATAGCAGGTGCCAGTAAGAAACTGCAACATTTAGAATCTGATTCCTGGGATATGGATGCCACTGCCCATCTCGCACCAGGTCTGGGGTAGGAGATAAGTTAATTCCGTGAACCCTTGAAGTCATGAGCACGGAGATACTGTCATTAAGCCACTCGGGAGAGAGTATCAGGATTTTGGTCTGGCGACACTGAAGGAACAGCGATATATTTCGAACATAAAATGATGAGTATATTGGAGGGCATTTGCTGTCGTAGTTTTATCGTGTATCTGCTGCCATTGTCATGGACTGATTCTTGCTGGATGAGAGCGGGTGTTCTGTGTATAACCAGGAATTCGGTTCCATTCAGATAATTTGCAAGAAGAGCAGTAAATCTTCAATCACTGACTGGGAATTGTATGCAGGTCTGGGCGATGCAAACTCATACTGAAAAGAAGGAAACATCTGTTATGTTGCGACGGGAAAAGCAAACATTATTTTGCCTGTTCTTCTCTTGAGAACCATCTCCAGCATCAATGTTTCTCTTTCCAAGCATCCAAACAGTTGTTTCTATCGCCCCAGTTTTAAATGAGAAGAAAGCAGAGCTGATATTATTGGATGTTTTGTTTTCAGCAGACGGACTGCAGCAAGGTACAGAACACGCTGAATCTGACAGGGGCTCGTTTTGAGGCACTGGGTTCCGGTAGAGGGGCGATATCTAAAAAGGCATCGTTCAACTTAGTGGATTATAGATCCACGGCTAGAAATGACCAGAGGTTTCTGACTGACCCCAAGGGTCCATTACTCAAAGTCTTGAAATAGCACAGTGACGGAGAATAAAATTGTGGACATTTCCAACAGAGAAGAAGGTGAATGTGAAGCCGGCACCTGCGACCAAATATCTTGCATTTGTCTCTGAAAGGCACAGCTTCACGAAGTGGAGACTGTTGAAATGAAGTGACTGTGATTACCTTTCATGGTTTTTCACCTTGTGAGTATTCCCATTGCTGCTCATGCCCGTGTAATCACCAGACCACTGCAGCATCTGTTTGGTATGCACAGGACCAGAGGCAGAACAGGTTTGGCTCTCGGTTGGTTTGAGTGCACGTTCCAGGTTACTTATACTTCCAGACTCATCTTCTTATTGTACTGAAGCCGAGATGAGGTTTGGATTGCTGATCTGCAGGAAGGACAATCCTTTCACAGCCCATTATCAGCAAAAGTCCCCAAGAATACCAGAGTTCATCTCACAGCGTTGTCAGGGGGATAGAAGCTGAAATAGCCCAAATAGCTGTTCATGGACACCTTTAAATGCCCAAATCCACTGACCCAATCACTGCGGCTCTTGGGAATTGTAAGGAAACAAACACCAAAAAGCAATCTCAGCTTTGTGAATCTTCAAGAGCTCTTTGCAAAGCGGAATCAGGAGAATGAAACGTGATTTGACCGAGTGAACAAAGACGGTCTATAAACTTGCTCCTTTTTCCGGAGGAGCTCTGATGTTCTGGACGATATTAAGTGTTCCGAGATATTGATTCCCGTCGGACCTACTCGGAGTTTGCAGTTTTAAAAATCAAGAATGATAAATTCGAATTTTCGCACCCGGATTCGGGACCCGGGCAGTGGTGGTCGAAGCGCCGAATCCTACATAGGGCTGGAAGCAAGACAGCCTCCATCATTAGTTAAGGAAACGGCTGTCGGCTTTTTAGTATCCATTGGAGAAAGCTTTCTCCTCTAAAATGATGGCGTCATTGACATTTTACAACGCTGATAGAGGCCCATTGTCCCGGTTTCCAGCACCTGGCCTGTATACTTGTGTGCTCTGCAGGTTCAAGTGATCATTTCAATGATATTTTCCCTGGAACGTTTTCAACTCAAACGACACAATCAAATTGGACTGAAGTTTGAGGTCGGCATCCAAAGCAGAAGAATGCTGAAAAAGGTCGCCGGTTCTGGCAGCGGCTGTTGGAGATATCAGAGCT
>NW_025211252.1:0-7773 GCF_004010195.1 Chiloscyllium plagiosum
AATTTGGTCCAAAAGGAGAAGGTGGGAGCCACGACTTTTGTCAGAGTGTGTGGCTGCATGGAGCTATGATTACAATGAAGACCATGGGAATCAGGACAAGGATTCTCTACTGGTTGGTGTCTTAATTCTCTCAAAGGGAGATGGTATTTGCTGATAGAGCCTGCTCATGTCAGCCCTGGGATACTTCTGCAGGACCTGCACAAAATCCAGTCACATCACTATTTTCCGCAATGAGCTTTGCAAACACAAGTTGTGTGTAAACGTGATCTTATGGTTTAAGAAAAGGGTAAACCATTAAACGTCAGAGCTGTCAGCTTGGGATTGTTGGGAAAATAGAATGTGGTCTAATTTGGATAACATAAATATTCACTAAGAGCAAAAAAAAGTCAATACTAGACATTACTTGACACGGTGCCAGATAGCAGTTTGCGTAGCATGTCAGGAATATTTGGGATGGATGGATCCTTACCATCATGGATTAGCAGTTGGTTAAATGCTAAGAAACCGAGATTATGCTTTGATGGGCGTTTGCCCGATTGGAGGCAATCTGAAGGGGTGCCCCAGAGATTGGTTTTGGGGCCCTCTTGTTTTGGTTAAGATAAACGATTTAGAGACAGCTATTGAGGGAAAGCTGTGCAATTTCAGAGGGTAATTAATAGTTAATAAAACTCGCCGGAAGCTTGTGAACACTTTGTAAGCAGTATCATTCAGCTCACCAACATTCACTTCAACATCGCCAAGTTGGATGAAATGCTTATAAAGCGTTGGTAAGCATCAAATTAAGATAATATGCGTTCTTATAAATGGCTTACAGAATTTAATTATCTCAATGTCCCTCGGAGGAGATCAGCTGAAGATGTTGGGAACACCGATGTTGATGTTTGGTTTTGCTGTAGCTCTCCATGGTGGGGGTGGGGTTGGGGTGGGAGTAGGAGGTTGTAAGTGAGGCCATCAGTCGCCAATCTTATGATCCATTTTGTGGATACGGGAAGAATTGATCTACTCACACACACCAGAACTGCTGCTCATCTGGATCAGAGATCACCCCAACTTAAATCCAGTTACTTATCTTGCTTATTCAAGAGGTCTGCTGCTTATGGGTCAAAATCAATTTGGGACTTTTATCAAACTGGATAGAGTTCTCACTTTTGTACTTGGGTGAGAGCCCCTAGGAGTTGATGGCATCTTAACCGTTCTACACACTTCCAAATTGTTGCTGCTAATGACATTTCTGGTGTAAGTGCTCATTGATTAAGCCACGCCTGAAGGATAGAGTACGGTCGCTGCCTCCAACGCCCCTGTTCAGAACGCAATGCCTCCACCTCCTCTCTTTGGACAAAACCTCAAACAAGTGCACTGTTCTTCCCTTTGTATGCACTACTCAGACCGTACTGGGAGTACCGTACTCTTTTGCTACCTCTATCAACTCTGCGAGATAACACTGAGAGCAAAGTGCACAGCACCTACCACATTTTCCACTGTTCCGACCAGACCAACAGTATAGTGCACAGTCTCTGCCTTCACCTATACTGTTTGGACGACACTAGGAGCACAGTGTATTTGCGCTGCCGTCACCACACCTCACAGACCACACAGGGAGTACAGTGTAGAGTTCCAGCCGACAACTCCCCTAACAGACCCTGCTGGGAGCACAGTGCACAGACCCTGCCTTATCCTCGATTAACAGACTACGCTGGGAGAAGAAATGGCCAGTTTCTGTCCATTCTTCCCTATTCTGACTGCACATTGCAGAGTCCCTCGTGCCTGCCCCCAACTCGCCAAACAGACCACATTAGGAGCAAAGTTCTCAGTTCCTATCTATTTTTAACCCAATTCATAGAGTCATGGAGTAACACGACATGCAAACAGGTCCTTCAGACCAAACTGACCATGGTGGCCACTCATTTCGTCTGAATGGTCCATATAACCCAAAACCATTACAATCCATGTGCCGATCCAAATATTTATTTTGTTAAATACTGTATCTGCCTCAACCTTTTTTCTGGCAGCCCATTCCACGCACGCACTGTTTTCTGGGTGAAGAATTTGCCCCTCAGGACCTTTTTAAATCATTCCACTTTCACCGGAAAACCTAGGTTACGATTCACTGAGAATACAATTCATTCTATCGGTGCTGCTCATGATTTTATACGCCTCAATTAGATCACGAGTCATTTTCCTCCATTTCGCGGAGTGCCGTCCTATCCTGGCCAACCACCCCCGATAACTCAGGCCCACTGGTATTGGAAATATACCCGTAAATCTTCTTTGCACTCTTCCCAGCTGCACCACCTCCAGCTTCAGCACCAGCTTGGGCTCCAGCTGCAGCAAAGGCACAAGCTCAATGAACCTGTTCTAGCACAGGTTGAAGGATTAAATCTCGCTGCAGCTCCTGCACCACTTCAGTAACAGCTCTTGCTCCAACACCAGAGCCTGCTCTAGCCCCAGCTCCAGCACCAATTGCAGCAATTGTACTAGCTCCAGCTGCAGACACAACCTCGTATCCTTTTCCAGTACCAGCTCTAGCTCCAGCTGCAGAGTCAGCTGCAGCGCTATCACCAGCTCCAGCACCACATCAGCAAAAGGTCCTGCTCTAGCACCAGCTCAAGTTCCAGCTCCAGCTCCAGCTCAAGATTGAGTTTCCGCTCCAGCTCCAGCTCTGTAAAAAAGTTCCCCTCAAGTTCCAAAGCCGGCACCATCACATGTAGCAGCTCCAGAACCTGCGACAGCACTAGATCTAGCTCCATCATCAGCATCACCTCCAGTACCAGACCAAGTCCAGATTCAGGTCCAGCTACAGCTCCTGCACCAGCTTCAGCACCAGCAACAGCACCAACTCCATCGCCAGCACCAGCAAACGATCCTGCTCCAACTCCAGCTCCAGCTCCAGGTAGTGCCTGATGTTCCCGGGTTTCAGACCAATTACATTGCATTTCTCTTTGCCTCGCCATCTTGTTCTGACCCTTCGATAGGGTCCACTTCCACTCAGCAGTTTAGCTCTCCATGACGACTGACCCGCTGACTGTGTTGTGCACCATAAGTACTGACCCGCCCACAAAGTCGACGTTTTCAGAACTAAACTTGCAGCAGTGGACACTCGCAGAGCACTGACATTCCAACATTGTAGCACACCCTCAGGACGGACCCTCGACAGTGCCCACTCCCTCAGCACGGACCCTCGACAGTGCCCACTCCCTCAGCACGGACCCTCGACAGTTCCCACTCCTTCAGCACTTACCGTCCGACAGTGCCAAAATCGTCAATACTGACCTCCTGACAGTGACCAATTCCTCTTTACTGATTATGTAACAGTGCCTATTCCGTCAGCATTGACACCTCGACAGCGCGGCACACCTTCGGGACTGACGATTGAAAAGTGCCCCTGTCTCAGCAGTTACCCTCTCACAGTGTGCAGCTCCCTCAGCAGTGACCATCCGGCAGTGCAGCACTTGCTCAGCACGGATCGCCGTCACCGCCCATTCCTTCAGTACTGACCTCCAATAGTGCGGAGCTCCCTCAGCACTGATCCTAAGAACTTGTTCATTCTCTGAGCACTGACCCTACAACAGAGCACCGTCCCTTAGCATTGATCCACTACAAGTGCAGAACTTCCTCATTACTGACCCTTCGACAGTATGGGACTCCCTCAGCACTAATCCTTCGACAGTTTTGCAATCCCTCTGCACTGACTGTCCGACAGTTCCCACTTACTCAACAGTGACCTTCTGACAGTTCCCATTCCCTCAGCACTGACCCCGTGAAAGTTCCCATTCCCTCCACATTGACCGTCCAATAATACTCACTCCATCAGGACTGAACCCCAATTACCACTCACTCAATACTGACTGTAAAAGAGTGCCCATTCCCTCAGCGCTGACCTTCCGACTGTGCGGTGTTTCCTCAGCATTGAGTCTGAGACATTTTCGCCCTCTCTCAGCACTGACGTTACAAAAGTGCATCCTGACTCAGCACGGAAACACGAAAAGTGCAGATTTCCCTCACCGCTGACCCTCTGACCATACGGCAAATCCCTCAAATCTGATCATGCAACAGTGTGGCACAACCTCAGCACTGACCCTCCGGCAGTGGGGATCACCCTTAGCACTGACCCTCTGACAGTGTCTGCACCCGAAGGACTGACCGGTGAAAGTGCCCACTTCCTCAGAATTGACCCTCCGACAGTGCCCAGTCCATCAGCACTGACCCGTTCACATGGACGTCTGATCGTGCAGCTCCCCCTCAAACCTTACCCGATGACAGTGTGGCACTCCCACAGCACTGACCCTACACGAGTGCACCCTTCCCCAGAACTGACCCGACGACAATGCTAACATTTATGCAGTCGTGTCGCAATGCCCCAGCCAATGTCATATCGTGTGCCAAGAAGAGACGGACCTCAGGTGAATGTAAATGCAGTGGCTTTATTTCTGAAAACTCTCCATTATTTGACTCCCCGAATTGACAGGAATCAGTGGACCTGATGAATGTGCCCTCTGACACGGCTTGTTTTGTCACCATGCCCACCACCTTGTTGCCTCCACCCACCATCTCAGTCATTGTGCAGACGGATGCAGCAGCCATATGTCCAGATACGAAGGTTACTTCTCCGGATTTCTCCTGGATCACAGCCATCACTTCGACACCTGCCATCCCGCTGGAGCATCTGAATAATGCCGCTGAAATGCAGAGAGTGAGAGGTTCTTGGACTGTGGTACCTCGTGGATGCTTATGGGAGAAAGGGGTTCTCTCCCATTCCCCTACGTGGTTTTATCTAGTTTCCACTATCAACCAACCTGCATTATGCATTTCATCATTCCCATGTCCTTTGGCTCAGATACACTTCAAGCCATTGTGCACAGTTCTATGAACAAACTGCTTCAATTGGACTACACTGGGAGAATCGGGCACTTATGCCTTCCACTGCACAATATTTAGGCCTGTATTGGGGGGCGGGGGGGTGGCATGTACACATTCCCTATCGCACTATTGCTCAGACCTCAATAGGGGCCCTGTGTACAGTCGCCATTACCCTCTCCTTCAGACCACACTGCGAGCCCTGTGCACAGTCCCCATCTCCCCACCCTCAGTTACAAATACATGGGAACTCTGTGCTCACTTGTCATCTCACTAGCCCTCGGTTAGATTCAATTTGGGATCACTATGTACAGTCCTCGACTTATCCTTCAGAATGTAACGGCATCATTGTGCAGAGCTTCCATTTGCATATCCCTTAGTCAGATGACGCTGGCTGCACTGTGCACAGTGCCTATCTCCAAGTCTCTGAAACAGTCAGGACAGTGGAAAATGGAAGTTACAGCCTGCAAAATGTGGAACTGGAAAAATACAGCACGTCAGAAAACATCTGTGGAGCATGAAAATCAGCGTTGATCAAGAACCACAAAGGTATACAGGAAAGCCACACACACAGACCAAGTCCTGAACAATGAAAGCAACCACCCCAACACACACAAACGAAGTTGCATCAAGACGCTATTCAAAAGGGGCCACAACACACTGCAGCACGCGAGAACTGCAAAAAGAGGAAGAGGAACACCTGTACAAGTTATTCGCCAAAAACCGATACCCGTGCAATTTCATCAACAGATGCCGAAGAGAAAGACAACGGAACGAGGACATGCCGCAACCCAAAGGACGAGCCACACTACCATACATCAGGAGCATTTCCGAACTGACAGCCAGACTACTGCGACCACTAGGACTTATAACAGCACACAAACCAACAGCCACCCTCAGACAACAACTCACCAGAACGAAGGACCCGATACCCAGCATGAGCAAAACTAATGTAGTGTACAAAATCCCATGCAAGGACTGCACAAAACACTACAGCGGAGAGCTGAAACTGACAACCGGAAGCGGCAGGGACAGGCCACGATAAATGCGGGGGAAACACCACAGAAGCGCTTCACAGGAGGCTCCCAAGCACTGAGGATGTCACCGAGACAGGGGACGAAACGTTTGCAACAAAAATTTCCAGCTCGGCGAACAGAACCACAACAAGAAGGCTTATGTTAGGATGAGATATTAAGGCTCAGTTAGGGCGCTTGAGGGTTACAAGTTAGCAAGGAAAGACGTAAAGAGAGAGCTCAGAAGAGGCAGGAGGAGACATGAGAAGCTGTTGGTGGATAGGATCAGGGTAAACCCTAAGGCTTTCGATTGGCATTTAGGGAATAAAAGAATGACGAGTGTAAGATTAGGGCCAATCAAGCATAGTAGAGGGAAGTTATGGGTGGTGTCAGAGGAGATAGGGGAAGCACTAAATAAATCTTTTTCGACAGTATTCAATCTAGAAAACGGCAATGTTGTCGAGGAGAATACTGAGACTCAGGCTTCTATACTACGTAGGATTGAGGTTCACAATGAAGAGGTATTAGAAATTCTGCAGAGTGTGAAAATAGATAAGCCCCCTGTTCCGGATGCGGTTCATCCTAGGATCCTCTGGGAAGCCAGGGAGGAGATTGCCGAGACTTTGGGATTGATCTTTAAATCGTAATTGTCTACAAGAATAATGCCAGAAGACTGGAGGATAGCAAATGTGGTTCCCCTGTTCAAGAAGGGGAGTAGAGGCAACCCTGGTAATTATAGACCAGTGCGCCTTACTTCATATGTTGGTAAAGTGTTGGAAAAGGTTACAAAAGATAGGATTTATAACCATCTAGAAAAAATAATTTGATTAAGCCTAGTCAGCACGGTTTTGTGAAGGGTAGGTCGTGCCTCACAAACCTTATTGAGTTCTTTGAGAAGGCAACCAAACTGGTAGATGAGAGTAAACCGGTTGATATGGTGTATATGGATTTTAGCAAGGCGTTCGATAAGGTTCCCCACAGTAGGCTATTGTACAATATGCGGAGGAATGGGAATGTGGGAGATATAGCAATTTCGATCTGTAATTGGCTTCCTCAAAGAAGACAGAGGGTGGTGATTGATGGGAAATGGTCATCCTGGAGTCCACTTACTGGTGGTGTACCGCAAGAGACGGTGTTGGGTCCACTGCTGTTCGTCATTTTCATAATCGACCTGGATGAGGGCATAGAAGGGTGGGTTAGTAAAATTTGCAGACGACACTAAGATCGGTGGAGTTATGGGTAGTGATGAAGGATTTGTAGGTTACAGAGAAACATAGATAAGCTGCAGAGCTGGGCTGAGAGTTGGCAATGGAGTTTAATGCGGACAAGTGTGAGGTGATTCTCTTTGGTCGGAGTAAAAGGAAAGCAAAGTACTGGGCTAATTGTAATATCCTTGGTAGTGTAGATGAACAGAGTGGCCGTGCACACAGATCCTTGAAAGTTGCCATCCGGGTTGACAGGATTGTTAAAAAGGCATACAGTGTTTTAGCTTTTATTAATAGAGGGATCGAGTTCTGCAACCATGAGGTTATGCTACAGCTGTACAAAACTCTGGTATGGCCACACTTGGAGTATTGTATACAGTTCTGGTCACCGCATTATATTAAGGATATGGAAGCTTTGGAAAGGGTGCAGAGGATATTTATTATAATGTTGCATCGTATGGAGGGGGAGGTCTTACGAGGAAAGGCTGAGGGTCTTGAGGCTGTTTTCGTTGGCGAGGAGAAGGTTGAGAGGTGACATAATAGAGATATATAAGATAATCAGAGGGTTAGATAGGGTGGACAGGTAGAGCAATTTTCTATGTATGGTGACAGCAAGCACGCGGGGGCATAGCTTTAAATTGAGGGGTGATAGATATAGGAAAGATGTCAGAGGTAGTTTCTTTACTCAGAGAGTTGTTAGG
>NW_025211252.1:9305-20756 GCF_004010195.1 Chiloscyllium plagiosum
CTGTTGTATTAATTGAGACTTCCTTTCCTTTTCTCAGTTAGTTCAATGGAATGTGAGCATGATGAGGGAGCTGCAAGGAGGAAGGATGTCAAGCAAAGAAGATTGCCCGAAGCACGAGATGTTCCTTCAATTCCATCTGCTGTTTTATTATTTGACACGAAAACCGGAATTTTTCCGACTTTGCGACTCGTCTGAGTTCTGACTAGTGCGAGCTGTGGTTTTGGTAATTCAGTCTCTGCTTGATTCTTCATGTATACACTGCTTTACAACAGATGTGAATAAAGCTCACTGCAATAATCAACATTTATTGTCCGTCTCTCATTTTTATTCCCACTAGGATTGGGGTGTGCACATATTGACCGGGAAGTCGGAGGCGTCAGAGAACGGGTGAGATAAAATTGCCATCGTGAAGCTCCATTATTATCTACACTGGCATTGTCACCGACTCCTTCATTACTGTCCCTACTTATGTCTTCATCTCTGCTTCGGCCATCTTTTTCTCATGACTTGCTTCTACCTCAGACTTCCAGTTTCCTTATCTAAGTTTCCCCTCAATATTGTCTGTCTAGTTTTGTTTTTACCTCGGTATTTCTCTGTTCCTTTCATCCCTCCTCTGTCTCTGTTTACTACCTCTATTTCTCCATTTGTGATTCCCCATCTCTTCGCCTCTCCAGCTTCTTCCTTACTGTTTTCTCCATATTAATCTCCCTCTGTTCCTTCACATCGCAGTTCTTTCACCTTCTTCAGTTCCTTTCTTATTCTTTCCTTTGGTGTCTCCTTTTTTGTTTTTTGTCTTCGATTTCTACGCAGAACATTTCTACCTGCTTTTCTCTGTCGTAGTTCTGTTCGCCGAGCTGGGAATTTGTGTTGCAGACGTTTCGTCCCCTGTCTATGTGACATCCGCAGTCCCTGGGAGCCTCCTGTGAAGCGCTTCTGTGATGTTTCCGCCGGCATTTATAGTGGTTTTCTCTTGTTTTACCCACTGTTTCGGTGATTCTTACCCCTCTTTTACATAGTATCCCTACTGGGATCCCAATTCGGCCCATCGAGCCCAGACCAAACCTCTGATGCTCACAATCTCCTTCCTTATCCTTGTCTGTATTTCCCATGGTTAATCCACCTTGCAAGTATATTCGTAGGTAGTCCGGGCAGTCAGACCACTCAATCTGCACATGTTTGCACTGTGGGAGGAAACCAGCGCACACCCATACACACAGGGAGAAATTCCAAACAAGCAGTCACCCAAGGCTGAACTTAAGGCCCCAAGCACTATGAGGCAGCAGTGCAAACCACTGTGCCGCCCTGTATTCTTTCTCCCATCATGTATTTCCCTCTATCTTTCTTCCTCTATGATTCCCTACCACAGTTTCTCCCTCTCTGATTCCCGCTCTCTGACTCCCTGTCCAATTCTGCCCCGCTATTTTCCCACTTCCTCTGTTCATCCTGTTGTGACACCATGGTGACTGCCATCCAAAACAAATCACCCTCCCTACAACAGATTCACTTTAAATTAAAATATTCAATAACCTTCAAAACAGCTCAAATCTCAAACTTTTCCTTAGATTTAACAGATTGGGGTTCATTTCTCAAAACAATTGATAATCCTTAAACCGAGTATAAAACCGAAGAGAGCAGAAGTCAAAACAGCTTCCAGTCCTGAAGCTTCACACGCACAGCCTCGTGCCCAAATAATAGATAAAATTCCTTCATGATTCTCTGTGAATGAATGGCCAGCGCCAGGCTACTGTTGATTGACCCACCTAAGATCCTCACTTTCTCCACCTAAGATCCAGCCAACTGTTCTTCTCTGAGCAGCACATCCTAAAACAGAAATGTCTATAGTGTTTCAGAAGCAGCCATTAACCTGCAATTATCTCTCCAGACCAGTTCCTGGAAATAAATATATTTCCTTCTTGCTTCCAAATACAAGCTGCTCCTCAACGGCCAAATTCACGTTTAGCATTAGATTCCATAACAGAAATAAGAAGCTAAAAGTAAACGAATAGAAGTCTCAACAACAAGCATAATCCCAAACTAACGTAGCCCCACATGACTGCTACGGGCCCATTTCCATCCAAACCCCTCCTTTTTGTGTGCTTATTTAAATGTCTTTTATACCT
This sequence comes from Chiloscyllium plagiosum, assembly GCF_004010195.1. NCBI lineage: Eukaryota > Metazoa > Chordata > Chondrichthyes > Orectolobiformes > Hemiscylliidae > Chiloscyllium > Chiloscyllium plagiosum. The sequence goes on from NW_025211252.1 coordinate 11,426, forward strand.
TGCAACTATACTCGCATCCACGACTTCTTCAGGAAGTTCATTCCAGTCTGTAACCACCCTCTGTGTAAAACAAACAGCCTATTTTGTTTACAATCTTCCTCATCTTATCTTAAAAGTGTGCCGCCAGTCTTGAAATTCCTCCATCGCAGGGAAAAGGCAAGTACCATTAACTCGAGCCCGAAGGGTCCGTTTCTGTGCTGTATGACCTGATGACTGTATAACAAGAATTTTAGACTTAGTTCTTGCTACCAGTTCACAAAATTATGCATGGTCAATTTATAACGCGACGACAGTTATAAAATCCCTACAAACGGAGAGAGAGAAACAGAGAGAGAGAGTAAGAGACAGTAAGAAGTTTTTTTAAAAAAAGAAGAAAAGACACTGGCGAATCACTATGCAATTTTTCCAATCCGCAGGATGCTATTAGCTGTTAGCTTTCATTCCCAAGACTTCATGTTCTTCTAGCTTCATTGAATTATATGCCTGAGCACATATTCTTTTCACAGTCACTGACCAGTCAACAACTATCCCCAAGTTCTACGAGAGAAAAATGGATGTCTCCGGGCTTTGAGCAATTTTGCAGTAAAGAGACAGAGCCAGATTCTGTTTCAGAGCGATAGAGACAGATTCTGCATCGGAGAATAGAGACAAAGTCAGTCGCGGGGAGATAGACAGACTCTGCTTCTTCCAGTCCATTGAAAATTTGTCTCTATATAATTCGCACATACTACCTGTCAGTGAATCATTCGGAAAGCTGTTAGCGGGCTGATATCTGTAACTGTCCACAATTGTACAAACCAATCAACACATTGTTCCTGAATGTGTCTCACTCTGCACATACATAAGTACGATCCAGTGCTATCTTTTGTTACCGTCCCGACTACTCTGTGCTGTTTCTGACTTCTTATCTAAGAAAGGTTGTTCTGGCTATTGAGGGAGTGCCAGGAAATTTACCTGACTGATTCCTCGATGGAAGTAATATATAAAGAAGAAACTGGCTCCATTAGGATTCCATTTACTGGAATGTAGGAGGATATTTGGGGCAAATAGGGAATCTCACACAAATCAGTAAATTCTTAAAAGGATTAGCCAAGGTAGGGGCAGGATAGTGTTCCCAAAGACTCAGGAGTACAGAAAAATGTAACACAGTCTGCGATTATCGGGCAGTACTGAATCGTGGAGAAATGTAATCGCCAAGACAGTGGGTGAGACTTTAGAATTGTCTGCCACAGAATGTGCTTCAGGCCAAAGCAATGATTTTCTTTTTACGAATGAGTGAGAAATGGTTCTTAGGGCGAAAGGGTCCAACGGAGCAAATTGGAACAGAGGACTGAGTTCGACAATCAGCCATGATCCTGTTGGATGACAGAGAGGAGCGGCGTGTCCTCCTGCTATTACCTACGTTTCTATTTTTAAAGCAGTGCCGAGTTGCTAACTGGAGGTTTGTAAGCGATGTGTGGTTACCCGATTGTGGGAAGGCTAATGCAGACGAAATAGAGAGAGTGTTACCAGCACGACATGACAGAATGATGGGAGTGGGGAATTAGTTTGGAAACCTCTTGGTTCATTGTTGTTCAATAGAAACTAACGGAAAGGCAGCAGAGAGATGACGACAAGTTAACAAGGACAGAAGCGACCTCGGGTTCACGACTTTTATGGGCCCGGTGGGTGGGGGTAAGTCTGGACGGACAGAATGGCCTCACCCTGTGACCATTGCAGAATCAGAACCTCCCTGATAGATCGGGACATACAATTGAGAGGGCTAACCAGAGGGTATGTTCAATCCCTAGCCAGACAGCGGCGAGGGTCGGCCGTTTAAGAGAGGTGTGGCTGTGTGTGTGTGTGTGTGTGTGTGTGTGTGTGTGTGTGTGTGTGTACGAGCGCACGCGCTCTGGAATCCAATCTCTCCCCACGTCTGAACTTTCAGGATGGACCAATGAGATTCCGAGACAGAGGATGAGACTGATTGACAGACACTGGCCATTTTTTTTTGGCCAGTTCGACAGTCAGTAGTGTCACAAGGCTGAAGAAGGCCTCAGTCCCAAGCGAGGCCATGTACATCTGTGACTGCCATATCTCTCAGCCCACCGTATCTCTCATTTTCCTTTGTCACTCCTGAAAAATGAAGAGCGGCTTTGCAAATCCAACATCACCAACTCCTACATTTGGCAACAATGTGTGCTCTGGTGACATGTGTCTCTTGTCTTCAGTTTGTCTCCCCAGCCAGTCTGCTCTCATCCCAGGCCGTCCATATGTGTTCACTCGCTACGAACGTAAAGTGAGTTCTGGGATTGGCCGGCATTTATCTCGGCTCACTTGCATAGCACCTCATGATTACCAAAGTGAAGCAATGGGCATGTCTCACCTAAACATCTAGCAGTGGGAGGTAATTGGGTTAGGAGGAGCACGTACTTGCAACATGAAATATTTTTGATTTTGCATCTTGTTTTCTGGAGTAAAACGGAGTTGAGATGCGGGCAATTAGGAAGTTGCCACAACACCCAGAAAAAAAACCTTTAAACTGCTCACAGATATTCCAACAAAACTTTGACCCTCACTTGCCCTGTTCTCCAGTGTCTCTGCAGCTCTCGAAATCAATGTTTCCCATCTATTCATAAGTGGGCTGCCTGGACTCTCGGCTCTGACATCAAATGTGAATTAGTACTGGAGTATCACCAGAATCATTGCTGGTGCCATAATAATTCAAGAAAAAGAGAGGTTGTTTATTCTTATTTTAAAGGCAACAAGGGGTCTGAGGTGTAAGTGGGAATATGACGTTGAGACAGAAGATGAGCTATCACACTATTGAGGGGCAGATCGGCCAACCCTTGCTCCTAGTTTACATGTTTCAATGTTTCTGTCCGTCTGTCTGCGTACGCTTCTCTCTGTTGTCAATCTATTTGTTTGTCCACCCTTCAAGGACAGAACATTTTCATTGCTTAGATTGCATTTTCTGGTCATATTGATGGGTGGAGTGGGTGTGAGGACCGATTGGTCGACTCATGCTGCGACACGTCATGCTTTGGGATCTGTATGTATGTGTTTTTGTGGGTTTGTATCTCTCCCTGTCATCCTCTCTCTCTCTTTGTCTCTCTAAAATGAAAAAATAAATGATTATACTGTATGGTGGAGCAGGCTGGAAGAGCCGAACGGCTGTATTCTACTCCTACTTTCTGAGTTTCTGTGGTTAGTCTGTCTGTTAGTTTCCTTCTTTCTCTGAAGAGGGTGTTGCCAGGACTACTAGGCCTAAGTTATGGGAAGAGTTGTTCAGAATAGGATTTTATTCCGAGGAACGTAGAAGAGTGAGGTGTAAAAACACTGAAATGTGTAAACTCATAAAGGGCGTAGATAAGATGAATGCATAAAGTCTTTCTTCCCCGTGATGAGGAATTGAAAACGAGAGGCCATAGGTTTAAGGTGAAGTGGAAAGAACGATCTGAAGGTCAGGTGGTGTGTATTGGGAATGGGCTGCCAGAGAAAGAGGTTGAGACATGTACAATAGCAATATTTTTAAAAAGACTGTATCGGACAGGAACAAGTATGGGTAGGGTTTGGAGGCATATGGACCAAATTTTTGACAATTGGAAGTGGATGAATGGGCACCATGGTCAGCATGGAATAATCGGGCCAAAGGGCCTGTTTCCCTGCTGTATTCTCTATGACTGTATCATAGAAGGATCAGCCATGGTCATGTTTAACAGTGGAACAGGCTTGGTGGTACGAACGGCCTCCAGTTTCGATGCTTCCATGAAAATATCAGAGGAGGCACTGTCAGAGGGCGGACAGATGGGGACTGGGAGATGACTGGAAGCAGTAGGACAGCCTGGAGAGAATGCTGCAATCAGGTTCAGCTACCGTCTCCTTGGACAGCGGGCAGTGTCCTTACAGTTTGAGAGCTCGCCTCTCGACTAGTCATTGGCTTCCTTTTTGTGAAAGACCTTTTTATCCCCACTCTCTGCCTTCTGCCAGACAGCCAATCTTCTATCCATGCTGTTATCTTGTTCTAACACCATGTGCCCTTATCTTACCTAGCAGCCTCCTCTGCAGCACGTTATGAAAGACCTTCTGGAAGTGGAGATCGGCAACATTCATTGGCTCACGTTTGTCTAACTTGTACGTTGCCTCCTCAAGAAATTCTAACGGATTTGTCAGGCATGCCATTTCCTTGATGAAATAATTCTGACTTTGCCCTATTTTACAATACATTTCCAAGTATTCAGAAACGTCATTCTTCACAATGGATTCCAAAACCTCACGAATGACTGAGGCCAGAGTAATATTTCTATAATTTCCTGTCCTTTTCCTTACTCCCTCTTAAACAGGCGGTTTACATTAGCAATTTTCCAGTTGTCAGAACCTCCTTGCCTTTATGATTTGGAGATGCCAGTGTTGGACTGGGGTGTACAAAATTAAAAATCACACAACACCAGGTTATAGTCCAACAGGTTTAATTGGAAGCACACTAGCTTTCGGAGCGATGTTCCTTCATCAGCTCCTTCATCAATCACCTATCCTCTTCACAAATCTGTACGAGGTGATATGTCCACATTCAGGCCTTTAATTTTATTCACACTTTCTCCCTGTTGATAGCTACTGAACCCATTTCGGCCTTCCAACTGTCTGGAATGTTTCTGATATTTGTCGTGTCTTTCTTCGCAAAGTCTGACACAGATTATTCATTCAGTTCCACAGCTATTTCTCTGTTCCCAGGCAGTTTAGGATTTGAGGAATTCTAGGGGAGATCGCTTAGCTGATACCAGTTATGGAGAGTCTGAGTTGGTGAGAACTGTATTAGTGGGAGTTTGGAAGAACGAGAGGTCAGCTTATTGAAACATGAAAGATTCATAGAGGAATTATCATGGTAGAAGAGGCGAGGTTGTTTGCCCTAATGGAAGAGTTTTGGACCAGAGAACGTATGTTCAGAATAAAGGGTCGCCCATTTAAGACAGCGTTGAGGACTATTTCCTTCTTTCGGAGCATAGTGAACCAATGGAATTATTCACCATAGAGGACTTGGTGATTCATTATGATTATAGGTGAGGTCGACAGATTTTAAATCAGGAAATTGAGGAAGTATCTAGGAGAGGCAGGAAAGTGAAATTGAGGATGATCAGATCAGCCATTTCACATACACACACATACTTTACATACAAAGACACTCACGCAGACCTCTCGAATACACTCAATCTCTCTGACACACACATCTTATAGTCACACGCATGTGCACACACTCTCACAACCATATACTGCGTCACAATCAGGTACATACACGATCAAGCATGCACAAAACACACACACTCTCTCTCTCTGCCTCTGCCTCAAACTCACACACACACACACACACACACACACCTCATAGTCATACGCATGTGCACACACTCTCACGAGCATATACTCGGTCACAATCAGGCACACACATGATCAAGCATGCACAAAACACACACTCTCTCTCTCTTCCTCTGCCTCCAACACACACACACATACTTCATACTCACACGTATGTGCACACACTCTCACAAGCGTATGCTCCATCACAATCAGGTACTTCCACGATCAAGCATGCACAAACACACACACTCTCTGCCGCTGCCTCCAACACACACACACATGCGTGCGCACATGCTCTCAGTCTCCCTCACAGGCATGCACAAACCCTTAAGTCTTTGCAGTGAATTCGCATTTGCAGCATTGCATGTGCAGATGAATTATATTTTGTTCAAAAAACACACAAGCTGTAGGCAGTCAATATTGTTGTATCATCCATGTGGCATTTTATAAATTGCTACGTTAGAAATAGACCATGTCTGACTCAAGTTTGGAATAAATACAGACTTGAACCTCAAACATTTCATGCATTGTCTGTGCTGAGTTATCACTTTTTTATATATAAACTCGTAAGTTATCTTGGGAATGTGACTTGAAAGAGGTCCTGAGATTTGCATGTAAAAGGAATCGAAACCTGCAGCCCCGTTCAAAAAGATGAAAGACTTAACAGTAATCTATGTTTGTTTAATATATTGCATTAGTGTGTGACATATTGATATTTTGCTATAAATGTTGTGTCCTATGATCCACCAGCTTCCCGATGAAGGAGCAGCGCTTCGAAAGCTCATACTTCTTAAACGATCTGTTGGACTTTAACCTGAAGTCGTGCGATTTTTAACTCTGTCCACCCTAGTCCAACACCAGCACCTCCAAATCACCAAATGCAAGAGCAATTTCGATTGGCTAAACAGCCTCCAATCCTTCCAACGTCTAGCCTGTGCTCTGCAAGCAGCTGCACGTGAAAACCTTTGTGAAATCTAAGCTCCTCAAAGTCGGCATTCTGTGCTTGAGGCTTTATTAATTAGCCTGACATATTTGGACTTTTCTTAAGATGCCAGTTTTCTGAGGTCGGGTACCTTCTCCCTGACACTAACCCCTTTCAAGCCCGGTCTTGGACATACTTTTTTGAGCAAGACCTAGTGGGCTCACCATCACATAACATTCAGAGAACCGCACAGTTCAGGAGGAGACCATTCTAAACATTGCATTTGTCCAGGCTCCGGAAAGTGCTAACGACCTAGTCCCTTTTGCCAGCACTACGTCCATAATCCATTTCAATTCCTTGATATGAAATCCATATCTAGCTGACTTTTGAAATCTCACATGGAATCTGTCTTCAGCAATCTCCCAGACAGTGCATTCCTAATCCCAACAAATCTCTGACTAAGGAAGTTACAGAGTTTCAGATGCGTGGATCTATCAATTTTTAAGCCCGTCAAAATTTAAGCCACATTCTCACTCCCTGAAATCTTCGCAAGCCCTCTTCCGAGATACCTCACAGTGGGAACACACTGTGGGTTGTCAGTAGAATGCGTCAGTGTTGGTCAGACGTGGAGCACTGCGCACAGTTCTGGTCTCCACTAACAATTATTAGAAGATACTTCAAGCAACCCGCACTGTTATGACCACAGGGATTTCTGGTTAGAAGAGAAAGGTCGCAATCTGTATTATTCTGGCTTTGTGTACCTGAGTCAGATGATAGGTGGTTGTCGTATTGCGTCTGACTATTAACAGGATCGAACCTTTTTTTTCTTTTTATTCTCTCCACTGGGGCTAATGTTTTCATATATTGTAGAAGGATGTTTCTGCAGCGACGTTCATGTGATAAGGGTATTTCAATGAGTTTAAGAGGGCCTGCCCACTCTTAAAAGTGTGTCGCATATGTTTCTGAAATCGAGGAGTAAAGGGCAACATGGAACGCTGGAAATGAGCTCAGTTTCTGATTAGAAAGATCTGACATTTCTTCAATCGAGGCTTCTGTCGATGGTTTCAACCCAACGATCACTGACGCAGTGTTTTCTAAGCTACGTGAATAAAACATGTGATATGGCAAACATTAATTGTCCATGTCTCATTTCCCTTTCAGATTCATTTCTTAACACAGTGACAAGAAGGAAAGAAGTTATCAGAACATCGGTAAGATACATTGATGGTCTTCACACTTAGCTGCCATGTGGCCCGATGGTGAGGCCACAACTGGAGGATCATTTGCGGTTCTGGTCACCCCACCGTGGGAAGGATGATGAGGCTTTGGGCAAGTTAGTAAAGAGGTTTATCAGGATGTTTCTTGGATTAGTGACGATTAGTTACCAAGAGTAGTTGGACAAATTTGGTTTGTTTTTGCTACATCTTTGTAGGTGAGAGGCGATCTGAGGGAAGTACATAAAACGCCATGGGCTGTAGACAGGTTCCTTAGCCAGAATCCTTTCCCCAGTATGATAATGTCAATCGTACTTGGCATAGGTTGAATGTGAGTGGGATTAAGTTTCAATGACATACATGCAAACAGTATTTTTGTTTCAGAGAGCGTGATAGATGTCTAGAATACATTGTCAGGAAGTTAGTAGAATTGGATGCAATAGCAAAGGTTGCCAGGCAATTAGATATAGAGATTAAAAGGCAGAGCACACAGGTTTATGTACGTCGTGCAGGCAGATGGGATTATTATAGAATGGAATACTAGTCTCTACAGACATGCTGGCAGAAGGGACTGTTGTTCTGTACTCATCTATTTTCACTGGAGCAGTTTAGCTACGGAGAGAGGCTGCATTAAAACGGATTGTTTTGTTTGGAGCAGAGAAGGTAGTGGACAGACCTCTTTCATGTGTGGAAGTTTATGAGTAGCACGGACTGAGTGAGCTGAAAGCAGCTGCTCAGCTCAGTCCAATGGGGGGACGCAATTGTAAATTGAAAGGTGGAATGTCTGGAAATGAATTGGCTATAACCTCATAGCCTCTTTGATCGTGTGCTCTAATGGACACAAACAGCAGCCCGCAGCAAAGTCATTTGCTCATTACACACTCTTCCCTGAGGGAAAGGGGGAGCGTGTTGGTCAACTCAAATGGCAGTTTGGCAATCTCCATTGCAGCATTCCCTGATCTCAAAAACTGGAAAGGAAATTGGGAGGTGCACTTGGATGGAGCAACAGACAAAGCATGTGCTGCTTTCTGGCCTACAACCGAAAGAACATTTGTCACATCACTTATTCTCCTCATTGATCAAACACAAAAAAGAAATGTCTACAGGCTTGGAGGTTTTCAGGAGATGAACTAACCATTGAGTAGACAGAAAGCAAATAAGGAATTTCCAAATTGCATTCGTCATGCATTGGTACGGCAGGCAGCCAGGAGTTCGCCAAACAGATGAAATAGGAACAGGATTACGCCACTCAGTTATTCGAGTTTGCGAGAACAATATAAACTGCTCGCAAAGCTCATCAGGTCTGACAATATCCGTGGAGAGAAATCAGAGCAATCTTTTAGTTTTAAACTGTCCTTCGCCAGAACTAGGAAAAGCGCCTCAACTCTGAGGAAGGATCGCTCAACCGGAAAGTTTCACTCTGATTTGTCTCCACAAATGCTGCCAGACCTGCTGAACGTTTCCGGCAATTTCTTCTTTTTTGTTTCTGATTTACAGCATCCGCAGTTCTTTCAATTTCTATTAAGTAACATCGTGGCTGTTTCATTTTTATCCACAATACTGCTTTCCTACATATCCCTTGATAATCTTTCGCCTCTCAGTTATCAACAATGTATCGTCGTCTGCCTAAAAGCAATGTTTAAACTACTTGCCCACTGCCTTTTGAGGAAGGGAATTTCCAAGACTCACAACCTCCTGAAAGGAAAATAATCCTTCATCATCACTGTTTTAAATGGGCACCACCGTAATTTGAAATAATGAACGTCTATTTCTTGCTTATGGACTATACATGCACAACTTAGATGAGAAAGTAAAAGGTGTAATTAGTAATTTTGCAAATAACTCGAAATTTGGTGATGTTGGTGAT
>NW_025211252.1:20907-22326 GCF_004010195.1 Chiloscyllium plagiosum
CCATAGGTAGAATACTGAGTGCAATTCTGCTTGCCACATTATTGGAAGGGCGTGATTGCATTGAAGAGTTATTAAAGGAGATTCTCCAGGACGTTACCTGGAATGGAAATTCTCAGCTATGATGAGCGACTGGACAGGCTGGATTGTTCTCCTTGGAGCACAAAATACTCAGGGGGAATCTGATTATGGAATGGGAAGTTATGAGAGGAGTATATTATGAAACTCCCTTCCTTATATGAGACGTGTCTACGACCAAAATGAATTAGTTTCATGGGAGGAATAGTTAGTTCAGAATGTAATGTGCTGCCTGAGGGCATGATGAACTCTATTCCATTTGAAAGAAAGGTCAACATTCCATTTTCAGGTGAAGTAGATCTAGCGTCACGTGTCGAAGCAGACCAGGTCATGATCAAGAATAGCACTGCGGGTTTGCCGATAAACGTAGGGACACAGCAGGTCGGTGGTACTCACAATGCTGTTCTTGCAGATTCACTTGCATGAATGGCCAGGTCAATGTGTACCCACATTGCTTTTAGCATGGAGTCACAAAGTATAGCCCGAGGAGTTCAATGGTAGCCACCATATTATATGTCTGGATTCACAAGTAGACCCAGACCACGCAGGTGGTAACAATAGTGCTGTAGTCACATATATTGACAAAACAGATCAGCCGAAATCATAGTGCTATGGTTCTGGAGTCACATGCAGATACAGACCAAGTTAATGGTAGCTACAGTGCTGTCGTTGTAGAGTCAAATGTAGAGACAGAGCACGTCAGTCGGAACAATAGTGCTGTGGGATTGGAGTTACATGTACAGACACAGCAAGTCAATGATAACCAGACTGCTGTGGATCTAAAATCACCTATGAATACACAACAGTTCTGTGATAACCACAGTACCGTGGAGTGGGAGCTTAACGTCCAGATAGTCCAGGCCAGTTATAACCACTGCACAGTTGGCCAGGAGTTACATGGCGAGACGGAGCATGCCAGTGGCAGCAAAAGCGTTGAGATTTGGGTGTCAGTTGTGGAGAAAGACAAGGTCAGTACTCACCACAATGTTGTGGGTCTGGAGTTACGTGCACAACCAGGCAGGTCACTGAGAACCACAGTGCTGTGGATCTGGAACCGTAAAGAGAAAAAGCAGATCAGGGAATCCGCAGTATTGTTGGCCAAGAATCATTGCAGTTGCAGAACAGGTATGTGCTAACTGCAGTACTCTAAGTCTTGAGTCATTAGGTGAGACAGCGCACGTCAGGGTAACCACAGGGCTGTGGATCTGCAAATCTAACTGGAGACATAGTAGTTCAAGGAAAACCACAGTGCTTTTTCCCCAAGCTTCTTGCAGACACAGGGCAGGTCAGTAGCAACCACAGAGTAGCGGGTGGATTCACACAGAAGGATAGCGGTAAGCTGTT
>NW_025211253.1:0-828 GCF_004010195.1 Chiloscyllium plagiosum
TGACTGAACTGCAAACATGGATAGCTTAATGAAGGCTCAGGCTCGAAAACACAAATCACCCATGGGTTATACGATGGCTAAGATGCACCTGAAAGCCAACCCTGTCCACCCAATTGTGCACATCCTGAGGCAAATATGCTGAGGTAGACAATACAAAGCTGTGAAGGATTTTGTCATCTTGCTCTTTGAGATTGTGCTGTTATCTTTGAGGTTCTCATTGGATGATCTTCAAACACACTCAAACTGTATTTACCAAATGATCAAGCATCAATTATAATGAGGACGTTGTGGAGGAGACCAGCTCACAAGCTGTTGAAGAAGTCCTACTTCTTGAGAGGTATGAGGATGCATCCGACATGCAGGAAGTAGATTGAAGCTGCATCTTTGGTTTGCTGGATTTGACCTTGGTGTATTGAATTTAGACTGCTATTGGACTGTACTGGGACTGTTGTGCAGTGTGCAAAATGGTCATCTGATTGGACCCACATGGACTGGGCTTGATTTCTTTTGGGTGAGTGTTGCAAAAGAAAATCCAAAACCACTGGTGCACATCAGACGGTGCTGTGGGCAGTGTGGATCATTGGTGTTGTCAGTGTTCCCTGTCTGGGTGTGAGATTGTGTCTGGGTCTTGTTGGAGGAGTGTGCCTCTGGGGGTGAGTCTGGGCATGTCCCCGATTCTCTCCTCTAACCGGGATACCCCGCACCCCGCGCGGGCTGGCCGTCTCTCCAGGTGACGGTCCCGGAGGCTCGAGCCGCGGGGCGGGGGCGGGGCAGAGAGCAACCGTCACCATCCGCGCGAGGGGAGAGACCCCGGTGAGAGGGAGAGGG
>NW_025211253.1:19100-21187 GCF_004010195.1 Chiloscyllium plagiosum
GAGAGAGAGAGAGAGAGAGAGAGAGAGAGAGAGAGAGAGAGAGAGATCGATTTTGAGGGAGCAAGCATTAATCCTCACAGCAAACCACTAGTCACAGGCCTACTGTCTGAAAAGCAATCTTCCACCACCACCTTTGGTCTCCTACTTTTGAGCCAATTTTGTATCCAAATGGCTAGTTCTCCCTGGATTCCATGTGATCTAACCTTGCTAACCAGTCTACCATGCAGAACCTTGTCAAAGACCTTACTGAAGCATTAATCCTCACAGCAAACCACTAGTCACAGGCCTACTGTCTGAAAAGCAATCTTCCACCACCACCTTTGGTCTCCTACTTTTGAGCCAATTTTGTATCCAAATGGCTAGTTCTCCCTGGATTCCATGTGATCTAACCTTGCTAACCAGTCTACCATGCAGAACCTTGTCAAAGACCTTACTGAAGTCCATACAGACAACTTGCATTACTCTGCCTTCATTATTCATTGTCACTTCAAAAACATTCAATCAAGTTAATAAGACACAATTCCCATGCACAAAGCCATGTTGATTACCCCTAATCAGTCCTTACCTTTCCAAGTACATATAAATCCTGTCCCTCAGAATCCCTTCCAACAACTTGCTAATCACTGATGTCAAGCTCACTGATCTCTAGTTCCCTGGCATTTCCTTACCACCTATCTTAAATAACAGCACTAGATTAGCCAACCTCCAGTCTTCTGGCACCTCACTTGTGGCTATTGATGATACAAATATCTCAGCAAGGGGCTCAGCAATCACTTCCCGAGTTTCCCACAGAATTCAAGGGTAGAGCTGATCTGGTTCTGGAGATTTATCCACCTTGAAGCATTTTAAAATATCCTGCATCTCCTCCTCTGTAATATGGGCACTTTTCAAGATATTGCTATTTATTTCCCAAACTTCTCTTGCTTCCATAGCATTCTCCACAGTAAACACTGATGCAAAATACTCATTTAGTATCTCACCTATCTCTTGCGGTTCCACATATCCGCTGCCTTGCTGATCACTGAGGGGCCCTATTCTCTCCCTAGTTACCCTTTTGTCCTTAAATGTATTATAAAATCTCTTTGGATTCTCCTTAACCCTATTTACCAAAGCTATCTCATGTGCCTTTTTTGCCCTCCTGATATCCCTCTGAGATACTGCATTTATACTCTTCTAGGGATTCACTCAATCACTGCTGTCTATACCCGACATATGCTTCCTTCGTTTTCTTGACCAGAACCTCAATTTCACTCGTCATCCAACTTTCCCTCCACCTACCAGCCTTGCCCTTCACCCTAACAGGAATATACTCTCTCTAGACTCTCGTTATCTCATTTTTGAAGGCTTCCTACTTTCCAGTCATCTCTTTACCTGCGAATATTCGCCTCAAACCAATTTTTTAAAGCTCTTCCTACTACTGTCAAAATTGGCTTTCCTCCAATTTAGAACTTTAACTTTTAGATCAAGTCTATGCTTATGATCACTTGCCCCAAAGTGCTCCCCCACTGACAGCTCAGTCACTTGCCCTGCCTTATTTTCCAACATAAGGTCAACTTTTGCTCCTTCTCTAGGAAGTTCATCCTGAACAAAAACAAACTTTTTTTAAACACACAAATTCCTCTCCATCCAATCCCTTTACACTATGGCTGTCCCAGTCTATGTTTGGAAAGTTAAAATCCCCTACCGTTACCACCCTATTATTCTTACAGTTAACTGAAATCTCCATACAAATTTGCTTCAATTGCCTACCGACTATTGTGGGTTTATAATACAATCCCAATAACGTGATTATCCCTTTCTTATTTATAGTCATAGAGATGTACAGCATGGAAACAGACCCTTTGGTCCAACCTGTCCACGCTGACCAGATATCCCAACCCAATCTAGTCCCACCTGCCAGCACCCGGCCCATATCCCTCCAAATCCTTCCTATTCATATACCCATCCAAATGCCTCTTAAATGTTGCAATTGTACCAGCCTCCACCACATCCTCTGGCAGCTCATTCCATACACGTACTACCCTCTGCATGAAAAAGTTGCCCCTTAGGTCTCTTTTATATCTTTCCCCTCTCACCCTAAACCTATG
>NW_025211253.1:21217-22352 GCF_004010195.1 Chiloscyllium plagiosum
AATGTCCTGTACAGCCGCAACATGACCTCCCAACTCCTGTACTCAATACTCTGACCAATAAAGGAAAGCATACCAAACGCCTTCTTCACTATCCTATCTATCTGCGACTCCACTTTCAAGGGGCTATGAACCTGCACTTTCTCAATTCCACCCAAATAACTTCACTGGACTACCCCGGAATATCCTTCCTAACTGTAGCTACAATATTATCCCTAATCAAAAAAGCTGCTCCTCTTGTTTCCCCCCTCCCCCGCCTTTCTACCTTTCCTATAGCATTTAGAACATTAACCATCTATGATACAACTGAGGAATTCAAATAAGAGGAAAACAAATGGACCAGCCAGCACCAGATATGACAGATATGAATCTAAAAGGAAGTCCCACAGAGTAGACAAGCAATATAGTCATATTCACAGAATCATATTTTTCAGTTAGCATCCCAGATTCCTGAATCATCATCCTTGAGTATATCCTGTCCCACCAAAAGGAAAATCCCAGAAAAGTCTCCACAATGGTGTACACAATCAAGAGAAAGGGGTTCTAGATATCCTCATGTTGACTCATATCACAGTGAGATCTCATGGCAGCAGGACAAGAAAACTAACTGCTGATTACCATACTCCATCATCACCAGGCTGACAAATCAATACTCTTCCCATTTGAACAGCACTTGAAAGACATGCTGAATGTACTCTGCAGTGCCGCTGACAAAACTAAATGACTTTCGCAGAATAAAGTTGCCAGACTAGATACGCAGCAAATGGTGCGAACACTAACAGGGGAAAAAGGACTACTGGGTTTTGTCCCTCACCAACCTTTGTCAATGCACCTATCCATGGCAGCATTCGTAGTAGTGACCAGCATACAGTCATGGCAACAAAAGTCACAAATCATCATGCTGTGTGACATTATCTGTATGCTCAACGGAACAGAGTCAGATATAGATCTGGCAGCTCAAAATTGCTCAACAATTAGGCACTGGGAGCTATCAGCAACTGTACATCATCATGGTCTAACAGATCTCTCACTCTACCATTACAATCAAGATTAGCTCTGGCTCAGTGAGTGTAGAGTATTTTGGAAGCAACACAAGAAATACAAAAGAAAGGACATGCCAATCAACGTTCTCTCAAAG
>NW_025211254.1:0-3852 GCF_004010195.1 Chiloscyllium plagiosum
ATAAAATAATATAAAACAACCTAAAATGAAATACAATAAAATGTTGCTGCTTTTTTGATACAACATCACTGAACCCCAAATATTAACTCCTCCCTTTTACATGATAATGAGGAAAGAACTCTTATTGGTGCAGTTTTTTTTAATCATCTCAGAATATTCAAAGCTGTGAGCACAGAGCAGTCACGTTCCCAGACAAGATGGTGAGGTCCCGCAGTCGGGAAACGAATGATGAGACATATCTGTTTTGTTGGCACTCGTTGAATAGTGGGCAGGATACCCGAGGGAATCTCTTCAGAATGGGATCTTATCGAGCCCCCTGAGGTGGGGGTGAGGGTGGTCAGGGTGTGGTGGTGGTGGAGCCTCAAATGATCGTGCCAGAGACTGTGCAACTTTCAGCAGTGCCCCGCAGTCTCAGCCTGGATTCTGTGCTCTCATTTCTGAGGTGGCTTTCAGTCCGATGACCATTTTGACGATGAGGCAGGAGCATTGCCCATGGAGCCACGGTCAGTAACAATGTAAACTGTGTGGCTCTGAAAGCCTGAGTCTGCATCTCAGCTCAGAAGGATATCAGCTCATTCATCAAATCTGTTTCTGCCCCTCTGCAGGCTGACCAGGCTGCCGGTGCCTTTCCAACACTCCCACGTTTCCTCTTGTGCCACAGCTCATTCGCCTGAGGGATAGTTTACTCGGAGTCGAAACGTGTGGTGCTGGAAAAGCACAGCAGGTCAGGCAGTTGTGCTCAGGCCGAGGACATGACCTTGTCCCTCTGTCAGATCCTCTTCGAGACACTCATGGCTCACCACCGCCCTCTCCAGGACAGTTAGGGAAGGGCAACAAGCAAGGATGGAGATGGGGACGCGAAGCCTCAAGTGCTGTTCTCTGCAGTTTGGGGCACGCTTTGACAGCTGTTTGTTAGATCTTTGAGTATAATTCATTTTTTGCTGATCCCAGTGATAATCCAAAGGACACTCCACCTTTCAGTCTGACAAACCAGGGTCACCCATTTCAAGGCTCTGTTTCTGGCCGAGGCTCCAGTCTTTCAAAGAGATGAATTCAAGCCTCACCAGTTTGATCATTTGAATTGTATGCCATTTATTTTGATTTCTCCTGGGATGGGGCTGGCGTTGACGTGTCGGTTATTTGTTGCCCTTCCCAAATTGTCCTGCAGATGGCGGTGGTGAGCCATGTAATATCTGAGAAGCAACTGACAGGACATTCCCACTGGAATCGACTGGAATGAATGTGGGTTTATTCATGGCTAATGGAAAGAGTCATTACCCGTAATCCTCAGCTGCTGTGCATACTCTATAGTTACTAGAAGGCAGTTGTTCCTCTCTGCCCGAAAAATACAAAGTCAGAAGTCACACAAAAGCAGATTCTAGCCCAACAGGTTCATTTGAAATCACAAGCTTCCGAACGCTGCTCCTTCATCAGGTGTACCCCAGTCCACCATCAGCATCCCCACATTACTGAACAGTACAAATAAACTGGGGCTTTGAGAGGACCTAACCGGCTCCATCTGGAGAATCGTGGGGAGAGAGAGAAAAAAACAGAGAACAGCTTTCGGACCAGGATACTTATCGCATCACAATGAAAATGCCCTGCATGCTATGATATATCAAAACGGAGTACTTTGGTGTGATTTTTGATTGTCTCCAGATTGTGCTTTTTTTTCATTCTATGATACATGTGGACTATGTCAGTATTGGGTATCACAAAGCATGTTTGGTATCACAAAGTATGTTTCCTCCATTGAACACTTTCCAACACATTCTCTCCATCTTGCTTTAATCCTTATTGACTCTTGGACATTCCCCCTACACTCTCACTCCGTCCCGGTCCCAGAGGAATTGATGGTCTGAGTTCATGACCCCGCACTGTGTGAAGGTTGGTGTGAAGTGAGGCCAGTGTGTTGGAGCTTGGGCCCCTGCCTCAGGCCCAGGTGCAGGGGCCTGTTCAACAATCTGCACATTGTCCTTTTTCTCTTTCTGAATGAACTGGATCAAGTTGCAGTAACGAGCTGGCAACAAGGTGTCTTGTCTAAAATGTTCCCAGCATTAAATACAGAACTGGCTTAGTCACAGGAGACAGAGGGCAGTGATGAAAGGATAGTTTTCAGAATAGAGGGTGGAGACTCATGATGTACCACAGGGTTCAGTGGTGTTCTACATAAATGAATTGGAGGAGGGCATAGCTGGTCTAATTAGTAAGTTTACGGTTGATACAAAGATTGGTAGAGTTGTGGAAAATGAGAAGGTTTGTCACAGGATACCGCATGATATAGATCAGTTGGCTGCTTGGATAGAAAAATGGCAGATGGAGCTTAATCCAGACAAATGTGAGGTGATGCATTTTGAAAGGTGATGTACAGGTGGGAATTATACCATGGATGGCAGAATCCTCTGGAGTATTGATATGCATAGAGATCTGGGTGTGCATGTTCACAGATCACTGAAGGTGGCAGCACAGGGAGGTAAAGCAGTAAAAAAGGCTTATGGCCTGCTTGCCTTCATTGGAAGGGACACTGAGTATAAGGATTGACAAGTTATTCTGTAGCTTTATCAAACAATAATTAGGCCACACTTGGAATATTGCATGCAGTTCCGGTCAGCACACTACCATAAGGATGTGGATGTTTTGAAGATGGTGCAGAAAATGTTCACCAGGATATTGTCTGTTAGGGGGGATTGTGGTTCTGAAGAAAGGTTAGAGAGACTGGCTTTGTTTTCATTGGAATACGGGAAAATGAGGTGTGTCCTGATAGAAGATTACAGAGTTGTGAACTGCATAGGTAGCGTGGAAAATATGAGGCTTTTTTTCAGGGTGTATGCGTCACTTACTCAGGGACAGAGGTTCAAGGGGAGGGGGAATTTAAAAGAGATGTGTGAGATAAGTATTTTATACAAAGGGAGTTGAGTATCTGGAACACACTGCCAGAGGAGGGGGTGGAAGCAGACACAATAGAATTATTCAATAAATACCCTGCACTAATGCATGAATAGGAAGGGAATAGAGGGATATGAATCCTGTAGGTGAAGACAGTTTCTGTGAGGAAGGGCAAGATGTGTCAGCACAGGCTTGTAGGGCCAAAGGGCCTGTTCCTGTGCTGTATTGTTCCTTGTTCTTTGGTCCCTGCTGTTGAATTGGATTCTCGGGAGCCAGCTCCGTATGAAGAGCCTGTTCTCATTCTTTTCTAGATAGTGCTAGAAAAGTTAAAAAGTCTTAAAATTGATAAATCTCCTGGCCCCGATGGGATACACCCCTAGAGTTCTGAGAGAGGTGGCTGAGGAAATAGCAGAGGCATTGGTTGAGATCTTTCAAGAGTCACTGGAGTCAGGAAAGGTCCCGGATGATTGGAAGATGGCTGTTGTAACCCCCTTGTTCAAGAAAGGATCAAGGCAAAAGATGGAAAATTATAGGCCAATCAGCTTAACCTCAGTTGTTGGTAAAATTCTAGAATCCATCATTAAGGATGAGGTTTCTAAATTCTTGGAAGAGCAGAGTCTGATTAGAACAAGTCAACATGAATTTAGTAAAGGGAGGTCATGCCTGACAAACCTGTTGGAATTTTTTGAAGAGGTAACAAGTAGGTTAGACCAGGGAAACCCAGTGGATGTGGTCTATCTAGACTTTCAAAAGACCTTTGATAAGGTGCCACACGGGAGGCTGCTGAGCAAGGTGAGGGCCCATGGTGTTCGAGGTGAGCTGCTGGGATGGACTGAGGATTGGCTGTCTAACAGAAGGCAGAGAATTGGGATAAAAGGTTCTTTTTCAGAATGGCAACCGGTGACGAGCGGTGTCCCGCAGGGTTCGGTGCTGGGGCCACAGCTGTTCACATTATATATTAATGAT
>NW_025211254.1:4462-12718 GCF_004010195.1 Chiloscyllium plagiosum
TTCTACCCGGGACGCTAAATGTCTTTAAGGCCGAGATTGATAGATTCTTGTTGTCTAGAGGAATTAAGGGCTACGGGGAGAACGCTGGTAAGTGGAGCTGAAATGCGCATCAGCCATGATTGAATGGCGGAGTGGACTCGATGGGCCGAATGGCCTTACTTCCACTCCTATGTCTTATGATCTTATGGTCTTTTGTTGGAGTTCATGGGGCAGCTGCTGCTTCCTTGCTACGTCACTGATCAAACCAATAATGTGGGAAGACTCTTGATATTTTAAATACACTGCCTGCAGGAAAATGTTTGGCCGATGTTTTAATGTTGTTTAATAAGATAGTGACGTCAATACACCAGTGTTGTTTACGGCTCGGAACATTTCACATCATGGTCCAAGATTTAAATGCACCATCTCTCATTCGTGATAATACAGTTTTCAATGTTTCTCTCCCCTTACGTGTTATGAAGAGGTTTGGAAACATGTTTTGATGAGGACAGTGCATCTTCAACACTGTGTGACGAAGTGGGTGTCTGTTTGAATTCTCGCTTGTGATAATACAGTTTTAAATGTGTCAGTGTTACTTTCCTCACTCTCTGGGGGGTGTCGCTGTCACTATCTCCACTCCACCCTTCACTCTCGGGGTGATACCATTTTTAGCATCCTTTCTGTCTGAGAATGCCCCTGTTCTTGTCCCCCCTCTCTCAGGGGTGGGGTCGGTGTTTCACATGCACCTGGTTTGTTAGATCCATTCTTGTGAAATGGGTAATCCCTGTTTTACTCTGGTAACAGTGAGTTAAAGCCCGGCACAGTTCACCCTTCATCTCCATCATATCTCAGGGCCTAAGGTTGGTCAATAGATTAGATTAGATTAGATTAGATTACTTACAGTGTGGAAACAGGCCCTTCGGCCCAACAAGTCCACACCGACCCGCCGAAGCGTAACCCACCCATACCCCTACATTTACCCTTACCTAACACTACGGGCAATTTAGCATGGCCAATTCACCTGATTTGCACATCTTTGGAGTGTGGGAGGAAACCGGAGCACCCGGAGGAAACCCACGCAGACACGGGGAGAATGTGCAAACTCCACACAGTCAGTCGCCTGAGGCGGGAATTGAACCCGGGTCTCTGGCGCTGCGAGGCAGCAGTGCTAACCACTGTGCCACCGTGCCGCCCACCGGCACGGTACTGTCTGGCACCAGATCAATCCCACCACTTCCCACAGTTTTCCCTCTTTGCTATCTTTACTGGACACCTTGTATCCAGGAATCCCCAATCACGGATCTCTGTTAGAGCCACAACATCAGATTTCCACTTGACAATCTGCATCTGTAACCCCCCAATACTGTATTACTAACCCATTTCAGTCTGTATCCCATCATTCAGGGTCCCTAATAGGCAAAGGCTGTATTTAAAAAATCTCAGTGACTGTGGAGACCTGATGAGGTTGGGAACAATCAGAAAGATCAGCCACACCATTTGCATTATGCACAGGGCTCGGGACCCCAGGGGGCCCATTGTGCTCGGGCCTGGGACTGAGGAGCAAGAGCGGGGCCTGTAATCTCTGGTCGCTGTCCCTGATTTGTGGGTCCTCTCTGATGGAGACCATTGTTAAAGCCATAGTCAACATTGCCATCTGCTGACCTGGAGAAGCAAGAACATGCAGTGCTTGTGGGAATAACCTGAATGTGATCAGAGGATAAGGTCAAAAATCATACGACACCAGGTTATAGTCCAACAGGTTTATTAGAAAATACAATCTTTCAGAGCCTTGCCCCTTCTTTCAGGTGCTCAGAGGAGCAAGCAAGGTGAATTTAATCAACAGAGAAAACAAATTCTGCTGTTCATTTCCTTCTCGGTTGACTCTGTTCTCCTAAATGACATGAACAAGAGAAAAGGCAGGAATAAAGAATATAAGGACACCACACCAGTGACCTCCGAGTATGTGAACAATACTTGGTGAGAATATTTTCCTGCTTTTTCAATGTTTGGTATCAATTCAAAGCAGAAAGAGTCTTTCTCTCTCCTTCCCTCCTTGAAACATTTACTGAGATGATCAAACCAAGCAAGAGTTCATGTGATGGGTTGAGGGGATTGTCTAATGATCGAGGGAGGGGACTGGGTCAGGATTCCCTGGAATTTAGAAGGTTGGGAGGAGATTTCACTGAAACATTTTAAATTGTCCAGGGCCCTGACAGGGTAGATTTTGGAAGGATGTGCCCCTACCTGGGTTTGGAGATGCCGGGGTTGGACTGGGGTGTACAAATTTACAAATCACACAACACCAGGTTATAGTCCAACAGGTTTAATTGGAAGCACTAGCTTTCGGAGCGACGCTCCTTCCTCAGGTGAAGGTTGATGAAGGAGCAGTGCTCCAAAAGCTAGTGCTTCCAATTAAACCTGTTGGACTATAACCTGGTGTTGTGTGACTTTTAACTTGTACCCCCTACCTGGGGATTCTAAAGCAGAGTCGCAGTCTGCGAATAAGGGATTAGGCATTTAGATCAAAGATGAGGAATGGGTGGCACAGTGACTAGCACCACTGTCTTACAGCACCAGGGAGCTGGCTTCCATTCCACCCTGAGGTAATTTTCTTTGTGGAGTTTGCTTGTTCTCCCCATGTCTGAGTGGGTTTCCTCCGGGTGCGCGAGTCTCCATTCTCAGTCCAAGGATGTGCAGGTTAGGTGAACTGGCCATGGGAAGTGTAGGGTTACAGCAATAGGAGAGGGGTGTGGTTCTGGGTGGAATGCTGCTTGGACTTGATGGCCTTCTTCCACACAATAGGAATTCTATTTATCCTATCCATGCCCCTCATAATTTTGTAAACATCTATAAGGCCTCCTCTCAGGCTCCGATGCTCCAGAGATAACAGCCCCAGCCTGCTCAGCGTCTCCCTATCGCGCAAATCTTCCATCCCTGGCAACATCCTCGTAAATCTTTTCTGAACCCTTTCAAGTTTCACAACATCTTTCCGACAGGAGGAAGACTCGAATTGCATGCAATATTGCAACAGCAGCCTAAAAAATGTCCTTACAAGCTGCAACATGACCTCCCAATTCCAGTACTCAATACTCTGACTAATAAATGAAAGCATACCAAACACCTTCTTCTCTTTCCTTTATCTCTGCGACTCCACTTTCAAGGAGCTATGAACTTGCACTCCAAGGTCTCTTTGTTCAGCAACATTCCCTAGGGCCTTACCATTAAGTGTATAAGTCCTGCTAGGATTTGCTTTCCCAAAATGCAGCACCTCACATTTATCTGAATTAAACTCCATCTGCCACTTCTCAGCCCATTGGCCCATCTGATCAAGATCCTGTTGTAATCTGAGGTAACCTTCTTCGTTGTCCACCACACCTCCAATTTTGGTGCCGTCTGCAAACTTACTAACTATACCTCTTATGCTCACATCCAAATCATTTATATAAATTATGAAAAGTAATGGACCCAGCACTGATCCTTGTGACACTCCACTGGTCACAGACTTCCACTCTGAAAAACAACCCTCCACCAACACCCTCTGTCTTCTACCTTTGAGCCAGTTCTGTATCCAAATGGCCAGTTGTCCATGTGAAATCTAACTTTGCTAACCAGTCTCCCATGGGGAACCTTGTTGAATGCCTTACTGAAGTCCATATAGATCACATCTACTGATCTGCCTTCATCAATCCTCTTTGTTACTTTTTCAAAAAACTCAATCAAGTTTGTGAGACAAGATTTCCCACGCACAAAGCCATGTTGACTATCGGTAAGCAGTCCTTGCCTTTCGAAATACATATACCTCCTGTCCCTCAGGATTTCCTCCAACAACTTGCCCACCACCGACGTCAGGCTCACTGGTCTATAGTTCCCTGGTTTATCCTTACCAGCTTTCTTAAAAAGTGGCACCACGTTAGCCAGCCTCCAGTCTTCCAGCACCTCACCTGTGACTATCGATGATACAAATATCTCAGCAAGAGGCCCAGCAATTACTTCCTTAGCTTCCCACAAGGTTCTAGGGTACACCTGGTCAGGTCCCGGGGATTTGTTCACCTTTATGCGTTTCAAGACATCCAGCACTTCCTCCTCTGTAATATGGACCTTTGACAAGATGTCACCATTTATTTCCCTACATTCTATACCTTCTATATCTTTTCCACAATAAATACTGATGCAAAATACTCATTTAGTTTCTCCCCCATCTCCTGCAGCTCCACACAAAGGCTGCCTTGCTGATCTTTGAAGGGCCCTATTCTCTCCCTGGTTACCTTTTTGTCCTTGATGTATTTGTAAAATTTATTTGGATTCTCCTTAATTCTATTTGCCAAAGCTATCTCATGTCCCTTTCTGAAGGCTTCCCATTTTCCAGTCGTTCCTTTACCTGCGAACATCTGTACCCAATCAGCTTTCGAAAGTTCTTGCCTAATACCGTCAAAATTGGCCTTTCTGCAGTTTAGAACTTCATCTTTTAGATCTGATCTATACTTTTCCATCACTATTTTAAAACTAAAGAATTATGGTTGCTGGCCCAAAGTGCTCCCCCATTGACACCTCAGTCACCTGCCCTGCCTTATTTCCCAAGAGTACGTCAAATTTTGCACCTTCTCTACTGGGTACATCCACACACTGAATCAGAAAGTTTTCTTGTACACACTTATCAACTTCCTCTCCATCTAAACCCTTAACATGATGGCAGTCCCAGCCTATGTTTGGAAAGTTAAAATACCCTACCATAACCATCCTATTATTCTTAATAATTATTATTAATTATTATTATTATTATTATTAGATAGCTGAAATCTCCTGACAAATTTGATTCTCAATTACCCGTTGACTATCAGAGGCTCTACAATACAATCTCAATAAAGTCATAATCGCTTTTTTATTTCTTAGTTCCACCCAAATAACTTCCCTGGATATATTTCCAGGAATATCCTCCCTCAGTACAGCTGTAATGCTATCCCTTATCAAATATGCCACTCCCCCTCCTCTCTTGCCTCCCTTTCTATCCTTCCTGCAGCATTTGTATCCTGTTAAGGCCTCATCATAGAATCCTTGTGGAACACCATTCAAAATGGGTTTTTTTTTCTGTCGTCTGTCGCCAGTCTCCTAACCTTCCTGAAGAAGGGCCTGTGCCCGAAACGTCGAATCTCCTGTTCCCTGGATGCTGCCTGACCTGCTGTGCTGTTCCAGCAATAAAGTTTCAACTTTGATCTCCAGCATCTGCAGACCTCACTTTCTCCTCCTAACCAAGTCAAACATTCATCTTCAATCCCATGGGTTTTAACTTTGGTCAGCAGACAATTTTGTGGAAAATTATTGCGTATTTCTGAAAGTTGCTAAGACTATACATCCTATCAACTATTTTAGTTAATGCATTTGGTTTGTTAGTTAGAAATTACCCATCACAAATCTATGTGGACTATTTCCAATTCTCTATATGAGAAGGGGCGGCACAGTGGCACAGTGGTTAATGCTGCTGCCTCAAAGCGCCAGAGACCCAGGTTCAATTCCCACCTCAGGTAACTTTCTATGTGGAGTTT
The DNA here is from genome assembly GCF_004010195.1 of Chiloscyllium plagiosum. Taxonomy (NCBI): domain Eukaryota; kingdom Metazoa; phylum Chordata; class Chondrichthyes; order Orectolobiformes; family Hemiscylliidae; genus Chiloscyllium; species Chiloscyllium plagiosum. The sequence goes on from NW_025211254.1 coordinate 9,982, forward strand.
GCACATTCTCCCCGTGTCTGTGTGGGTTTCCTCCCACAGTCCAAAAATGTGCTGGTTAGGTGAATTGGCCATGCTAAATTGCCCATAGTTGTTAGGGGAATGGGCTGGGTGGGTTGGTCTTCGGAGGGTCGGTGTGTAATCTAATCTTCATTCTCTCTGCTGTTAATTATAGATTCCAATGAAACCCTCAAAAGAGATGTTAGATTGACCAGTATATAATTGTGTGGTGACCAGATCAGTAGCTGTGTGGAATCACACAGAGAGCAGCCAGTGAGCCTGACACAGTCAGGGACAGCCCCTGGTGCTGAAGGTCATGCTGCTGCTGGTAAAGGTCGCATTTCAACTGAAACTGTGCACACTCCCCTCTTGTCCCCACATGCCTCACTACAATCCCATCCAGCACCTTGTGCCCTCTCTCAGTCTCCGTTGACCTTGTCTCCATTAGCCTTGAACCTCCTTCCAAGCACTGAAGCTTGAGCCATTTCCTCTGACCCTTGATCATGTGTCTGCCATCTTGGAACTAACTAACCTGGTCACCATTAACCTGGACTGCCCTCTCAGCAGGGTGCATAGATTGATTCAGCACAGAGAAGGCCCTATGGCCCATTGAGTCTGCACCGGCATAACTATCACTAAAGGCACTGTAATCCCAATTTCCTGCACTTGTCCCAAATCCGTGAATGTTATGATATTTGAATGTTGTAAGCTTTCCACCCTCCACTACCTTCCCTGACAGAGGGTTCATGTTTATTGCTTATATCACGTCAGGCTCAAGGAGGTTAACAAAAGCTCAACTCTTTGGGTTTTTGCTGTGGGTGGGTTGGTGGCTCGGTGGTTAGCACTGCTGCTTGACAGCACCAATGACCTGGGTTTGATTCCAGTCTCACGTGACTGACTGTGGCGTTTGCACATGCTCCTCGTATCTGTGTGGGGTACCTCTGGGTGCTCTGGTTTCCTCCCACAATCCAAACACATGCAGGGTATGTGGATTGGCTATGCTAAAATTGCCCATTCAGTTAGGCACATTAGTCAGGGGAAGTATAGGGGAGGGGAGTGGTTGTGGGTGGGTTACTCCTTCGGTCTGGCCAGACCAGGTAAGGACAGCAGTCCTCCTTCCCTCAAGGACAGTAGTGAACCAGATGATTTTTGTTTCTGACAATCACCAATGGCTTCATGGTCATCTGATTTCCAGATTGATAGTGAATTAAAATTCCTCCACCTGCAGGTGGGATTCAAACACATGTCCCCAGAACTTTACTTGGTTCTTCAGGTTTACAGTCCAGCAATGATACCACTCGGCCTTCTCCTATCCCAGTAGTATCCTCACCTCTGAGCCTGACACTGCTGTGGAATGCAGCTCTCTCCATAGAGTGGTTCACATGACAGTGTGATAAAGGCAAAAGAAAAAAAAAGGGTTAGAAAAGAAAAAGAAATAAAAAACGGAGCGTCAGAAGAACTGATACTCTGGGACCTGATTCTGAATAACAACCTGCCAACCAACCCCCTCCTTCTGTCACCCTCAGTCTCCCCATGCTTACTCTTGATGTCCCTTCGATCCAGCTTGTGCTGCCTTTGGGAGAGGTTGACCTTCCCTCTATCACCCAGGAACGTGGTCATCATCCCAGAGGAGCATAGTCCCACTTGCCCATTCGAGACAGAGACGAATGGTGGTAGGTTTAACCTGAGGGTCACCACAGCAGAGGCAGGGGGAGAGAAGTTGACATCTTCATTAATCCACTGTAACCCCTCTTAGGGCTGCAACAATTCAACCTCACGCACTCAGACAGCTCCCCTCCCTGTAAGGTAATATTGCTGCACCTCGTTGAGGGCTAATTGACCACTAAAATATGACTATGGCTCGCCAGCATTGGCTGAGCAGGCAATCACTGTGACCATGACCCTGGCTCCAGAAAGTCCCCTTGTAATTGGGGAACACATTAGGGAGCACAGTGCACACTGCCTCTGAAATGCCTCCTTTACTGAGAATACACTCTCAGCATTCACCTTTCTCAGCTGCCATCTCACTTTATTATCAATTCTATGTCCTATGATCCTGCCCCAGTAACTACCTGATGAAGGAGGAGGGCTCTAAAAGATTGTACTTCCAAATAAACCTGTTTGAATCTAACCTGGTGTTGTGTAATTTTTAACTATGGCCATCTCAATGAGGTGCCATCTCAGACTGGATCAGCTGAATTGTTGTTCGTTCATGATTTGAGAAGCTTAAAGCCTAATCTTCAACCCCCAGCACAAAGCCCATTCTCTCTGCATCGTTATGAGACAAATACCTCAGAGAGATACTGACAGGCTGCACTAAGTAACATACACAGGGAGCACTGAGTCACTGAGTATCATGCTCACACTCCATGCTGCCTGTAGGTGTCTCAGTGTGAGCATGTCACTCAGTGCTGCCTGTCGGTGTCTCTCTGAATGTGGGTGTGTTACTTAGTGCTATCTGCAAATGTCTCTCCAAATGTGAGTGTGTTTGTCAGTGCTGCCTGCAGGTGTTTCTCTGAATAACACACACACTCAAACTCAAACTCAAACCTCAGAGAGACATCAGCAGGCAGCATTAAGTAATACACTCACACTTAGACAGACACACAGCCTTCAGTGTCTGTGAAAGGCCGAACATCATTTTCAGGTGCTACCCAGCATACAGCAGAGAGTGCACAGTGAAATCCCACCAGCTGGGTTTGGACCACAGAGTGACGAGTGAATGCCTCAGATTGTAATT
>NW_025211254.1:13767-17864 GCF_004010195.1 Chiloscyllium plagiosum
CAGCATTGCCCTTTGATGTGAAGGGCACTGCTTGTCACTGGCCACTCGGGTGTTTCCTTTCTTCCTGGTGGTGGAAACTGAATAAAGATTCGTGCACCTTGTGTCTCTCACTGTGTCTCACACCTGCAGACACACAACATAGGGGCGAAAGAAAGGAAAAGAAATAGACAGGAGTGTTGGAGGTTCTGTTCACTCTGAGAGTTGGTTCCTGGCGGGAAATAAGTCAGTGTCAGGTACATGTAAATAAATGGTGTCATGGTGATGGGAACAGAGGAAGCTGCACAAATTCACAGCCACAATGGATCTTGAGGAAAACACTTGAGGAGATTTTCTCAATAATGTGAGAATCCTGTCCCTTTAAACAGTGACAAGACCTTAAATTGGAACTGACGGCTGAGCAGGAAGGAGATCTGGTTTACTAAAGCAGAGACTTCTGAGGTTCACATTGTTTTTGTACAGCTGACTGTCTTCAGCATCTTCGAGAGGTTTGACTTGGTATCACAAGTCAACCCTGTCCTTATCACACACTCCCAGAACAGGGACAGCATACTGTTTGACACAGCATAAAGGTCTCTCTATACTATCGCAATAACCTGTTTTCACTACTGAACCTCAGAATTTGCCCCGAGATGGAAGAGAGTTGAAATTCAGTGCTGACAATGATCTTTGTCCTGCCAGCTCAACCCTGTGTCTCCTCTGTGGACTGCCTCAAACACTCTACACACATTCTGATCTCCTGATGCTCTTGCTGAGGGGAGAGGGGAGGGTCACGTGGGTGAGGGCACAGGAGAAGCGAGCGATAGACTCCCAGTCAGACCCAGAGAGGGTCAGCAGGCTGCTGACACTGTAGGTGCTGTCCGAAGCTCGCAGGTAGTTGCTGGTCTGAACCCCGTCCGAAATGACTGCACCATCCTTCTTCTACTGCACCCCCAGCTCATCAGGATAGAAGTGATTGGCAAGGCACACCAGGGTGGCAGTGCCCTTGGCATTGACCTGCTCCAGGGAGGGGGGCAGCAGGGTCAGCTTGGGCTGAGAGTTCTCACGGCCTGAAAGACAAGAGAAACAATTTTAATCCCTGCCAGACAAATGGATTTTGACTCTCAGCATATTCACTGGCAATAAAATCTTATTGAACATTTGTAGTCAATACAGAATAAACCAGACAAAAGAACAGACATTGTTCAAATTGCTTCTTGGGATGTGAGTGTCACTGGCAGGGCTAGCATTTATTGCCCATCCCTAATTGCCCTGAGAAGGTGATGGTGAAAGAGAAGGGACAGTTTTGGATCATTCTTTAGGGAAGGGCTATCAATGGGGGATCATTTCAGTGACAGTGATCAGAACTCAGTGAGATTGAGAGGAGGGATGGAAATGGAGAAACATGGAGCAAGTGTAAAAGTTTTCATTGGCGAATGAACTATTTTACTAAACTGTGTGGTGATTTAGCAAAAGTGGACTGAAACCAGGGAATGATGGGAAATCAGTGTCAGGGCAGTGGAAGCCCTCGAAGGATGAGACAGAGATCGTTCAGAATCTGTTCCCACTCCCAAATCTAGACTCTCAGCCTTGGATGTCAAAAGGCAGCCAGAGTAAGGCAGACCAAACAGGGAAGGTGATGTTTGTTATCTGGAGTTCAAACCTGCAGTAAGCTGAGAGGAGAATAGAGGATGCAGGGATGAAATTAAACAGGATCTAAGTAAAGCAAAGAGCTGACAGGATGAAGTATGTCCAAGTGAATCAGGGTAATCCCAACGAACAAGAGGATTGGGGGTCATGTCCTGACATGGATTGGGAACTGGTTGGCAGACAGGACAGAAGCGACAAGTCTGTTTCTGAAAGGCAGGTAGTTACCAGTTGTCGTACCACAGGAATCAGTCCTCGGTACCTAGTTATTCATAATATATTATAATACAGTCATAGAGTCAGAGAGACCCAAAAGGCCCATCAGACCATTGTGTCCATATTGGTCAAAACACAACAACCTAATAATTCTCATCCATTTTTCCAGCATGAGGGAATTAGATGTGGTGTGTGTTCAAGAAGGAATTAGATTTGGTTCTTAGGATTAAATGGATTAAAGAATGTGGGGAGAAAGCAGGAACAGGGACTGTGTTGGATGATCAGCCATGATCATATTAAATGGTGGAGCAGGCTTGAGAGGCTGAATGGCCTATTCCTGCTGCGATTTTTGATGTTTCTCCCTATTGCTCAGATAATGAAGGAATGTCTCTCATCAGTTTGAAGCTGGAAGTCACATGTGTGTGGAAGTGGAAGATGTGGCCATGGTGATTAATGAATGCGGGTCAGTAAGGTGGTTAAGAAGACACATGGGGTACTTTTAAAATTTTTTTTCCCCTGATGGAATGAGGGCATTGCTGGATTGGCAGCATTTATTGCCCATCCCTAATCACCCAGACGGCAGTTTAAAGTCAACCACATTGCTGTGGGTCTGGAGTCACATGGTAAGGATGGCAGTTTCCTTCCCTAAAGGACATTAAGGAATCAGATGGCTTTTTCCTGACAATCAACAATTGTTTCATGGTCATTATTAGACTCTTAATTGCAGATTTCTTTTATTGAATTCAAATTCCTCTATCTGCTGTGGCAGGATTCTAACCCTGGTCCCCAGAACATTAATCTGGATCTGTGGATTAACAGCACAGCAATAACACCATTAGACCATCACCTCCCTCATCTCATTTTTGTTTGAGAGTGAAATCAAAGAGTTTGTTTATTCTGGAACTGTTTGAAACCCCAGTTAGAGCACAGTGAGAGAACAGTGTCCGGTTCTGGTCACCACATTACAGGAAGGATGTGATCCCACTTGAGATGGGGACAGAGGAGGCTGAGGCGAGATTGATCGAGATGTGTAAAATGATTAGGGGCCTGGATAGAGTGGATAGGGAGGACTGATTTCCATCAGCAGAGAGGGCAGTAACCATGGAGAGAAATTTAAATGATTTGGGGCAGGATTAGAGGGAGTTGTGGATGTTTGTTTTCACCCAGAGGCTGTTGGGTTCTGAGACTCTCTGTCTGAAAGGATGAGAGAGGCAGAAACCCTCATCACATCGAAGAAACCCTTGGATATTCACTTGAAACATCGAAACCTCCAGCGCTATGGAGCAAGAGATGGAAAGTGGGATGGAGCTCGATACATCATTAACGAAACTCCGATCACCCACAGATCAGAAGAACTTTATCCGATAACATTGGAGCAGACATGGATCCACACACTTCAGGAAAGAGTCACATTGGGTGTCCATGTGGAAGGTTCCAGATTACATTTCAAACCTTGCTGCAGACCAATGGGCTGAGGTCAAGGGTGAGGCTACAAAGAGTCTCAGTGTCCCAGGGTCAGCCAAGAGTGGGCGGCACGGTGGCACAGTGGTTAGCACTGCTGCCTCGCAGTGCCAGAGACCCGGGTTCAATTCCCGACTCAGGCGACTGACTGTGTGGAGTTTGCACGTTCTCCCCGTGTCTGCGTGGGTTTCCTCCGGGTGCTCCGGTTTCCTCCCACAGTCCAAAGATGTGCAGGGTCAGGTGAATTGGCCATACTAAATTGCCCGTAGTGTTAGGTAATGGGTAAATGTAGGGGTATGGGTAGGTTTCGCTTCGGCGGGTCGGTGTGGACTTGTTGGGCCGAAGGGCCTGTTTCCACACTGTAATCTAATCTAATCTAATCTATCACTTCTCCGAATAACTCCATGACCCCTGGAAGGTGAGAGTGTGCAGATAATGGGCGAGGGTCAGGATCAGGGGACTCCAAACTTAAAGAAAGACTTGCATTTGTGTAGCACCTGTCACCAACTCAGGATGCCCCAATGGCTCTTTCCAGCAGGCTGTGCACAGCAAGATCCCAAACACATTATGATAATTAGCAGGAAAATAGATTTTTTATTGATTTTGATTGGGGGATAAATATTGACCAGGGACACCAGGGGGAACTGTCTGCTTTTCATCCAATAGTGCCATGGATTTACATCTTTCGCAACTGAAAGACTCACAGTTCATCCGAAAAAAAGGAATAGTTCCTTTAAAATGGAGTTGCAGGTAGTTTGGGGGGGGGGGGCGGTGGAGAAGGCATTTGGGATGTTTCC
>NW_025211254.1:18122-21144 GCF_004010195.1 Chiloscyllium plagiosum
TGTATGGAATGAGCTGCCAGAGGAAGTGGTGGAGGCTGGTAGAATTACAGCAATTAAAAGGCATCTGAATGGGTATTTGAATAAGAAGAGTTTAGAGGGATATGAACCAAATGCTGGTAAATGGGACGAGATTAATTTAGGATATCTGGTCAGCATGGACAAGTTGGATCGAAGGGTCTGTTTCTGTGCTGTATGTTTCTATAACTCCAATTGAAGTTCAATCAAACCATTAACACCTGAGACTCTCCCAAAGACATTTACAGACAGCTTTGTTTGAAAACCTGTCACTGTTGCAATGTCAAGAATGTGGCAGCCAGTTTCTACACAGCAAGATCCCACTGGAAACAATGAGATCAAAGACCACTCTTAATGATGTTGGTTCAAGGATAACTACTGCCCTGAACTTAACCCAAAGAGAAAGGAATTTGGTTCAGTTGGATGGAAAATGAGAAAATGAAAGGTAAAGGAGAAGGTAGGATTGCTGGTTTGTGATGGGATTGATTGTTATCAGTAAATAAAAGGAAGGGACGGAATTTTTGAATATCAAAAGAAACATAAAAATGCAGGGAAATCAATAGTAGAACAAACTTAAAGAGTTTGTATCTAAATGCAAGAAGCATTCTGAGTAAGGGAGACAAAATGATGCCACTAATCAAGGTCAATTGAGTTTCCAAGGAATAAAAAATAATTAAAGTGAAGGAGGGCTCAGGAGAGGTTATTCAAGTTTCCAGAAGACATAATGGGACAGAGAGTGTGGAAAGGATCAGGTATCGAATGTAAAGCACAGCAGATAAGGGGACAATGATGGGAAGGAGGGCAGTCAATGCAGGACTTAAAAGCACACAGTATACACAATGAGCTTGTCGTGCTGGTTGAAACTGGCAGGTACGGTGCTGTGGCTGTCACAGAGACATGGCTGTAAGGGGATCCGGGCTGGGAACTAAATATCTAAGGATACATGTCCTATCAAAAGGACAGACAGATGGACAGAGGGAGAAGAGCTGCATTGTTAGTAAGAAATGAAATTAAATCAATAGCAAGTAGGGATATAGAGTCAGAAAGGGTAGAATTTGTGAGGGTAGAGTCGAGGAACCACAAAAAATAAAGAATTTGATGCAAATTATGTTCAGGTCTCTAAGCAGTAATCAGGGTGTGGGGAAGGAAATCAATCAGGACGTTATGGCAGACTTCAATGGATAGGTGGACTGGGTAGCTCGTCTCAAGAAAAGAATTTCATGGAATCTCTATGAGATGATTTTTGGAGCAGTTTGTGGTTGAGCCATTGGAACAGGCAGTTCAGGATCCAGTGATGTGTAATGAGGCAAACTTGATTAGTGAGCTAAGGTGAAAGTATCCCTATATACGAAAGATTTCCAACTGTAGTTTGAGAGGGAGAATGAGTAAAGTTAACTCCAAATATATGAGGAAGGAGCTGACCAGAGTTGATTGGAAGGGGAGCCAAGCAGGTAAGATGGTGGGGCAGCAAACAGCAGAGTTTCTGGGGGTAATTCAGGAAGCAGAGTAGGAAGTGATCCCAAAAAAGAAGAAACATACTAAGGGGAGGACAGACAACCACGGCTGATGATCGAGGTCAATGACACATAAAAACAAAAGAAAAATCACACAATGTGATGAAGAATTGTGGGAAGCCAAAGGATTAGGAAATATTTCAAAGCTTGGAGAGGATAATGAGAAAAGCATTAATGGTAGAGAAGGTGAAATGTGGGGATAAGCTAGTCAGTAATACAAAAGAAGATTGCAAGAGTTTCTTTAGATATATAAAAAGGAAGAGAGAGGCAAAAATAGACATTGGATCACTGGAAAATGAGGCTGGAGAAAGAATAATAGGAAATGAAGCAATAACAGAGGAATTGAATCAATACTTTGCATCAGTCTGCACAATGGAAAACACCAGCAGAATACCAATACTTCAAGACTGTCAGGGGTGAGTGTAGTCGCCATCACTAAGGAGGAGTTACTGGGGAAGCTGGAAGGTCTGAATGTGGATAACTCACCCAGACTGGATGAACTACATGAGTGTGTTCTGAAGGAGATCACTGAGGAGATTGTGGGGTCATTGGTGATGATCTTTCAGGAATCTGTGGATTAGAGGCATGAAGGTGGGGTGGGGAGGGATTTGATAGTGGCAAGGAACTGGAAAATGGCTGATAAAAACCCCTGTTTAAGAAGGGAAAGAGGGAGAAGATGAGAAATTATAGGCCAGTTAGCCTGGATTCAGTTGTTGGTAAGGTTTTAGACTTCAATTTAAGGATGAAATTGCAGAGGACTTGAAGTGCATTGGGAAAATAGGGCTGAGTCAACACGGCTTCATCAAGGGGAGATCATGCCTGGCAAATCTGTTCGAATTCTTTGAGGAGACAATGAGCCAGTCAGACAAAGGAGAGTCCGAAGAAGTAATCTATTTGGATTTCCAGAAGGCCTTTGACATAATATAAGGACCATAGTGTTGGGGGTAAGTTCCTGGTGTGGACTGAGGACTGGCAGGTTGGCATAAAGCAGTGAGTGAGGAACAATTGCAGCTGGTGACTGGTAGAGTCCTGTAGGGGTCAATGTTGGGACCATAACTATTCACATTATACATTAACAACCTGGATGAAGGAAGTGAAGACATTGTTGCTAAGTTGGCAGATGGCATGAGATAGGTGGAGGGACAGGTAGTGTTGAGGAGGTGGGAAGGCTGCAAAAGGTCCTGAATAGGCTCAGAGAGGGGGCAAAGAAGTGGCAGATAGAATACAATGTGTTAGAGTGTGTGGTTATGCACTTTGGTAGGAAGAAGAGATGCAAAGTCTGTTTTCGAAATGAGGAAAACCTTTGGAAATCTAAAGCACAAACCTCAACTTTCTCTTCAGGTTAACAGGCAGGTCCAGCTTGTGCTTGGGAAGGCAAATGAAAAGATAGCTTTCATTTCAATAGAGCTAGAATACAAGAGCAGAGATGTACTGCTGAAGCTGTGTAAGGCTCTGGTCAGACTGCATTTGGAGTATTGTGAGTAGATTTGGGA
>NW_025211254.1:21934-22354 GCF_004010195.1 Chiloscyllium plagiosum
ATCAATTGGTATTTCTGCAGCTGCAGATGGGAATCCAGGATGGTGTGTTGTCTCCCTGGTGCCAGGGTCAAGGATGTCACTGAGCAGCTGCAGAGCACCCTAAGGGGAGAGGGGCAACAGGCAGCAGTGGTGGTCCACATCGGTCCCAGTGACAGAGGGAAAAAAGGGATGTGGTCCTGCAGTCAGAATTTGGGGGGTTCAGGAGGGAATTAGCAGCAGGAACTATAATGTAGGAATCTCTGGATTACTCCCACTGCCCCAGCGCAAGTGAAAATAGGAACAGGAGGTTAACACAGGTGATTGTGGAGCTGGAAAGAGGGTCCAGGAAGGAGGGCCTTGGATTCTTGTGAGGTGGTTTACTAGTGCTGATGGAGAGGGTTTAAACTGACTTGGCAGGACTGTGGGAGCCAGGCGGGAATA
>NW_025211255.1:0-1972 GCF_004010195.1 Chiloscyllium plagiosum
GATCAGATTAGTCCAGTCTTTGGGGGATTCAAACACAGACTTAAATCTCAATGACATCATATCATTAAAAGAAACGTATTTTCGTAATCTGTTATTGAAAATGCTTAAAAACATGTGCAATCTTATTTTCCCAGTGGAGATCGCACACGACACAAAATAACGACGCTGGAATTGTCTCATCTCCAACTATGAGAGAATTCTCCAATTCCGAGAGATTGCCAGCAGCAGGAAGGGACAGGTTGTTACACAAACAACAAAATGTATTTTCCAAGGGTATTTTACTTAAAAGTATATTATACCATCCTTACTGTTGTTGGTGGTCCTGGTAAGTCTTGTAACAGCTTAAGTAAGTTATGTCAGTCTAAATTTCCACGCTACACACGTTATTTAATTTCCGTTTTGCAGGACAATTCCTGATGCCAGACGATAGTGTTCTCATGTGCTGAGTTTAATGTGAATAGTTTGTCAGTTAGCAGGTTCCTCAGTAATGTGCAGCATTGTCTGTTTCTCTATACTGTGCAGAAGTTGTTTACCCTGAGGCCACATTGATGGGGCTTGGCTGAGCACCGTTCCTGACTAGTCTAGAAAGTGTTTAGCAAGACCTCTCTCTCTCTCTCTCAGAATTCAAAGCCTACTGTTGGTCAGATGGATTTTGTACCAATCCACCTCTTAGTGACACCAGGTGTTTCCCATTCCTTGATCTAAAGAGATTTTTTCGGTGCTTGCCTGTGTCCAGACAACTTGTTCCAAATAGCACATTGAGGGATAGAAACAGTGCGAGCAATGGACGGCTTGAGCAGGCCACTATGGAATGCTAAGTGACAATCAGTACAGAATGGTTTGACCAACTTGTGCATTTTCATCTGCCAGTGGATGTGTGGTGACATGATATTTGTGAGAACAGATCACTGGGAGGAGTGTTAAACAGAGTTCCAACTCCATTGTATATTGTTGAAATTATGTGATTGGCATGTGAGTTGTGCCATTTGTAAAATGATGCACAATGCTGTTGTGCGGGATCTGTTAGGACACGTGCTAAGGTCTGGAGATTTACACTTCCACAGAGAATCAAATGATTTTGTCCAAGAGGATATTTCCCACCTTGCCCTTTGTTGCTGTTATTCTTTGATGAGCTCTGAATGATAATGTGAAGGTTCTCCCATTTGCGTTCATTTCAGATTACCATTAAGCCTTTGGCTATCAATCTAAATGTGTAACTGTTTTCATCATTCTTATTAATAGTATTAATAATGAAACTGTTATTACTATTTAGTCAGTACTGATATTTTTGGATATGAAAACTTTGGATATATTTTTAAACAGATTCAATCAGATTATAGTGTTACATCACAGACTGGGACAACTTTTGAAATCTCTGACGTGGAGATGCTGGTATTAGACTGGGGTGGAGAAAATCAGAAGTCACATGACACCGAGTTATCGTTCAACAGGTTTATTTGAAATCGCAAGCTTTCAAAGCGTTGCTGTTTTGCTGAGAAAGCGACAGTTGGTTTGGGGTGACTCATGTCTGATTTTGGATATTTGCCTCCAAGATGATGAATCAGGGTCAAAAACATCCGGGAATACGGAGTGATAGTCCACCCTGCTGCTGTGACCTCCAGTTGACCTGATGTTCAGCATTGGTTGGGGCGGGAGGTCTTGGTAAGTTGGATTGTATATCAGGGTCACCAGTCCATTAGCAGCGCACTGCTAAAAGAATATGAATCATCTATTGACTCTGGTTTGCATGATGTCCTTTGCACCATGGTGTGGGGCATCATTGCACCGATTGTCACCCGGGAAATCTGCCCACACAGTGATGGGCAGGGGCCAGTTTTGGACTCAAGTGGAAAAGCTCAGAAATCACAGAAGACCAGGTTATAGTCTAACGGGTTTATTTGAAATCACAAGTGTTCAGACCGCTGCTCTTTTGTCATTTGAAGTGAAGAGGAACATATAGGCACAGCGTTTG
>NW_025211255.1:2649-4848 GCF_004010195.1 Chiloscyllium plagiosum
TTCTCCTATTTGCGTTCATTTCAGATTACCATTAAGCCTTTGGCTATCAATCTAAATGTGTAACTGTTTTCATCATTATTATTAATAGTATTAATAATGAAACAGTTATTACTATTTAGTCAGTACTGATATTTTTGGAGATGAAAACTTTGTATATATTTTTAAACAGATTCACTAGATTATAGTGTTACATCACAGACTGGGACAACTTTTGAAATCTCTGACGTGGAGATGCTGGTATTAGACTGGGGTGGAGAAAATCAGAAGTCACATGACACCGAGTTATAGTTTAACAGGTTTATTTGAAATCGCAAGCTTTCAAAGCGTTGCTCTTTTGCTAAGAAAGCGACAGTTGGTTTGGGATGACTCAAGTGTGATTTTGGACATTTGCCTCCAAGATAATGAATCAGGGTCAAAAACATCCGGGAATACAGAGTGATAGTCCACCCTCCTGCTGTGACCTCCAGTTGACCTGATGTTCAGCATGGGTTGGGGGCGGCGCTTGGTAAGTTGGATTGTATATCAGGGTCACCAGTCCATTAGCAGCGCACTGCTAAAAGAATATGAGTCATCTGTTGACTCTGGTTTGCATGATGTCCTTTGCCCCATGGTGTGGGGCATCATTGCTTCGATTGTCACCCGGGAAATCTGCCCACACAGTGATGGGCAGGGGTCAGTTTTGGACTCAAGTGGAATAGCTCAGAAATCACAGAAGACCAGGTTATAGTCTAACGGGTTTATTTGAAATCACAAGTGTTCAGACCGCTGCTCTTTTGTCATTTGAAGTGAAGAGGAACACATAGGCACAGCGTTTTGTATAGTTTTGGATTACTTGTTACTTTGGTACAGTCCTTGGCATGCGACTGTTCAACCAATCATGTTATTCCAACCGCTTGGTTTGTCTCCAGCACCATTTCATCTTTTTCTTTGTAATTATGTCTCTGCTTAAGTTATTCATATGAGAGGTCATCCCTTCACCAGCTGTTTAGCTGTTGACACTTTATTCACACAGTTTGACACTTCTGATCACTTGCACAGACTTGCTATTCAGCCTGTGGACAATCCACTCACACCATTCCTCTGATCTTTTGATCCCTTTACTTATAAATTCTGTGCCTGAATGCTTCTCTTCACTTCACTTCACCTGACAAAAGAGCATATCTCCAAAAACATATGCTTTCAAATAAACCTGTAGGATTATAACTTGGTATCACATGATTTCTGACATTGTCCAAACAGTGATTGTGATTTTCACCACAGAGACAGTTACAGATATATACATTCCCTCAGTTATCATATGGCTGAACATAAGGTCAACTGGAGGTCACAGCAGCAGGGTGGACTATCACTCCGTCTGCCGGATGTTTTTGAACCTGATTCATCACCTTGGAGGCAAATATCCAAAATCACACATGAGTCACCCCAAACCAACTTTCGCTTTTTAAGCAAAACAGCAACGTTTTGAAAGCTTGTGATTTCAAGTAAACCTCTTGAACTATAACTTGGTGTCATGTGACTTCTGATTTTCTCCACCTCAGTCCAACACCATCTCCACGTCAGAGATTTCAAAAGTTGATCCAGTCTGTGATGTAACTATATAATCTGATTGAATCTGTTTAAAAATATATCCAAAGTTTTCATCTCCAAAAATATCAGTACTGACTAAATAGTAACAATAGTTTCATTATTAGTACTATCAATAATAATGATGAAAACAGTTACGCATTTAGGTTGGTAGCCAAAGGCTTAATGATAATCTGAAATGAATGCAAATGGGAGGACCTTCACATTATCATGCAGTTACATCAATGCAGTTTCAGATTTTGCTGGTCAATTTAAGCGAATCTGCTTCTTAGAAAGTTTGTCCCACCTTCCTTGCATTCTGGATAATTGGAAAGTCAAGGTGTCTGACTGTTCACCTGATTTCACTTTGTGGGAAATGTTTCATGACTACACCCGGTGTGGGTTGAGGATGAACATTCGGAGAACTGACCCCATACAAGACAGTTCAATATATTCAGCTCCTTCTGGATGGATGAAAGTTTTTCTTTTGACCGAATCGCTGTATAAAGGTGAGTATTGGTAATGTAGTGGAGGTCACATTTAAGTGCTGAGTAACTTCAGATTGTTTTGTGTCTATTGAGGGATGGAAAGTATGTTGGGTTTGGTGTGAGATAGTCTGCAAGGGAATTGCATTTG
>NW_025211255.1:5433-10169 GCF_004010195.1 Chiloscyllium plagiosum
TGTTGCTGGAGTTCTGGGTTTCAAAATCTTAAACTAATTTCATTTAGTTACTGATAAGACTGTGCAACATTCATAAAAAAAATGTTGCTGCCCCAAAATTCCAGAGATTACTACAATAGAGAAGACTGAGTGTTCTGCGGTTTTATTATTCTGCAATGGGCTCTCTTGGAATCCTTATTCTTCCTTGAAGTTCAGTCTTTCCTTCCCCACATGATCATATTAATTAATGTTAGATGTTGTCTTCATGCTGCTACACAGCTATGCATGATGGTTACATTTAAACCTTGACTTACTGGGCACTGGATTGGGGTAATATGATTTCCTAATGTGTGACATCAATCTATGTAGTGAACATGCTAAACTAACTCTGTGGTGTAATTCCTCAAACGAGAAAAAACATAAAAACATTTTTGTGGCTCGCAGGCACTTTTCATTGCCAGTGATTTACTGGAATGATGTATGATGTGGACCCCAGGTTTCCAGAAATCACTCTGAGTGTTGGGATTACTGATCATGGAATGGGGATCTCAAACTTTAAGCTGTACTCTCTGGTTGTAATGGTGTCCTGTTTTTTGGAGAATCTATCATTGTAGAAATTGAATTGCAGAGCTGAATTCCAGAGGTGAGGTGAGAGTGATAGCCTTTAACATCGATACCCCATTCAACTGATTGTGGTACCAGGATCCGAGCAAAACTGGAATGAGTATGAGGGTGTAAATACTCCAGTGGATGGAGTCAAACCTGGCACGGAAAGAGATGGTTCTGGTGTTGGAAGTCAGACTTCTCAGCTCCAGGTCATCATTGCAGGAATTCCTCAACGTAGTGCCCTTGGCCCAACCATCTTCAGCTGCTTCATCAATGACTTACCCTCCATAATAAGGTCAGAAGTGTGGATGTGCGCCAGTGATTGCACAATGTTCAGCACCAAACGTAACTCCTCTGTTACTGAAAAATTCAGTCAATGTTCAAATGCAATAAGATCGAGAAAATATCATGGAATCATAGTGTCCCAAAACTGCAGGTAGAGACCATTCAGCCTATCATGTCTGCACCAAACACTCCAACAACCATCGCACATCCCCACCGGACTGGCACAACCCTCTATTTAATATCGCTAAACTACCAAGCCTGCACAACTTTGAACTGTGGGAGAAAGCCTGCGAACCCAAGACAACACAGACTCGGGCAGAATGTGCAAACTCCATACAGATGGCCCTCCAAGGTTGATATCGAACGTGGGTCGCTGGTGCTTGGACTCAGCATTGCTCACCACTCTACCACTGTGCCACCAGAAATGCTGAGAATCTGCGGTTGGGCTGAGAAATGGCAAGCAAGATTCACGCCACACAAATGCAAGGCAATGACTCTCTCCAATAAGATAAAATCTACCCTCCACCACTTGACAATCAATAGTGTTAATGTCACTGAATCCCTCATTAATAACATCCGGGTGTTACCATTGGATAAGAACTTAACCGGTCTCAACCCATCAACACAGTGTCTAGAATAGCATGTCAGATGCTGTGAATACTATGGTGAGTAACTCACCTCCTGACTCCCCAAAAGCCTATCCACCATCTACAAGGCACAAGTCAGATGTGTGATGGTGCACTCCCCACCTGACCCCGCTTGTCTAGATGAATTCAACTCCAACTACACCCAAGAAGCCTGACACCATTCATGACAAAGCAGCCCATTTCATTGGCAGCACATACACAAATATCCAATCTGTCCACCATTGACACTCAGTAGCAGCAGTGTGTACTATCTACAAGATGCACTGCAGAAATTCACTGAAAGTACCCAGGCAGCACCGACCAACACAACCACGTGTTAACTCGAAAGTCTGACAAACTCAGGAGTGTTTGACTTGAATTTATAGAAACATTCACTATATTTATCTCAATCCCATGTTTCTACTTTTACAGTTAAATGTTACTTATGGAATTTTACTTACTGTAAAGAAATACTCTGCTCCAAAACATATACATTGCGAACAAGAATTTACAATTAGGAGAGGAGTTTGGATATGTGGGTCTGGCCATCAGGCAGGAAGTTTTGTTTAATCCCAGATAAAGTGCCTGCTTTCTAAATCAGAAACTTGCAATGACCAATGCTGCATGTATTCAGATTTTATCTGTGTTGCGGCTGTGTGCACAGACTTGGACTGGTGGGCTGAATCCATGCCAAATTTTCAAGTCTTATGATTGCATTGGGTATTTCAATAGGTACAGGTTGGTTGGATTCTCTGGTGCATGCTTTCATGGTAGGCAGGCTGGGAGAACACAGCAAGCCAGGCAGCATCGAGAGTTGGAGAAGTCGATATTTCGGGTGTAACCCTTCTTTAGGACTACAAGTGAGTATAGGAAATGCTGCAAATAAATTGGGAGGCAGGTGCAGGGTGATGGGGATAGGTGAAGACAGGTAGAGGCTATGATCTGGTTGGTCAATGGGAGGAATGGATCTGGTTGGTGGCAGGCATCACATGTTCAAAGAGCTGGAGGGCTGAGAAGGTCGTGGCATTTGGCAGTGAGAGAGGGACACACTGAGTGCACATCAGAGGGATGCAGAGAACTTCTTCAAAGTGGGCATCCTTTGAAGAGGCTTCGCAATGGAACAACTTGGTTAGAGACAAAAGAAAACCGCAGATATGGAATCCAACGTATACAGGCAGGAAACTGGAAAGACACAGCAAACCAGGCAGCATCAGGAGGATGGAAGAACACAGCAAGCCAGGCAGCATCAGGAGGCTGGAAGAACACAGCAAGACAGACGGCATCAGGAGGTTGGAAGCACACAGCAAGCCAGGCAGCATCAGGAGGCTGGAAGAACACAGCAAGCCACCATGCCCTGCCACCCACCAAATTCATTCATCCCATTGACCAACCAGGTCATACCCTTTGTCTGTCTTCACCTATTCCCACTGCATTATCCGGCTCCCGCCAACCCCTTTATCTGCAGATCACCCCCACATACACCCCTCGTCCTAAAGAAGGGTTACATGCAAAATGTTGACTTCAGCACCTCCTGATGCTGCCAGGCCTGCTGTGCTCTTCCAGCCTCCTGTCTGTCTAATCTGGATTCCAGCATCTGCAATGGTTCAGATTGTCAAGATGTTCAATCCGTATATGTGGGATGGGTTTATCATGTGTTTATTTTTTATTTCATACTGTGGAGTGCATCCATTCTCCGTCACTGTGAAGTGATATAATGCCTTGTTCTGTAGTTCATACAGTGTGGATGCACAATTCTGATGGCAATTTGAGCTGTGGAAACTCCAAAACAGAATGCAGGAATTTTGCAATCAATGTTTGTATGAGATGTTTCTCATTGCTTGCTTTACTCCTCCACGGTGTCTTTCTGTGAATGTTATGGTCTTATGGGGAAACTCCAGCCAGAGTAATCTATGAATCAACCACTGCCTACCCCAATAAAACACTGAACACAAGACCATGTTGCCGAGAATAAACTGCAACTCATGTACTTCCTCATGTCTTTTAAAAATGCAAACTATTTATTAAATAAATGGAGTGGTTTGCTGTTGTTCGAATTATTTAACTTGATTTGACAGAGAACAGCAATTATCTTTGTAATAAACTCTCTCTCTTATACTCTGGGTTAGGGTTAGAGAATATTGGATTCGTAACTTCAAATTTCCGACTTTCTTTTCCCTGTCTTACAGTTAGTCTATGGGTGATTGTATTCTTGGCTCGGGACGTGTGGAATTTCTGCCTGCACCACTCTCTATCTGGTAGCCATGGCAACATCTGATCTACTGTTCCTTGTAATTGATGTCCTACTTCGTCGGTTTACTTACTATTATTATCCAGGG
This sequence comes from Chiloscyllium plagiosum, assembly GCF_004010195.1. NCBI lineage: Eukaryota > Metazoa > Chordata > Chondrichthyes > Orectolobiformes > Hemiscylliidae > Chiloscyllium > Chiloscyllium plagiosum. Next base: position 9,266 of record NW_025211255.1, read on the forward strand.
AGTTTCCTGAACATTACTCCTGTTTGTAGTGTTATATATGTCCTGGTCCTCTTGAACATTGATTGTTCTGTCTGGTTCACTGTTGCTTTTACATTTGATCGATTTGTTGCCATTTGTTTTCATCAGATTAAATCTCAGTATTGTACAGAGAAAACTGCAATGAGAGTTCTAGCAATAATCTGCATTTTCTTTTCTTTAAAGAACATTCCCCACTACTTTCAATTTAAACCTGGAAAGATCATCAATAATATTCCATGGTACTGTTATATCAGTTGGAGTTATTATTATAACCATCGGTGGGCAAGTTTTAAATATTTTGAGACTTTTTTAACACCATTTCTTCCATTCATTTTTATTCTCTTTCTCAACATTCTGACTGTCAGACATATCTTCCAGGCCATTAAGATGCACAAGGGACTGAGGGGTCAGAGAAAAATAGAAAATGACCCAGAGACAGAGAGCAGAAAGAAATCTGTGATTTTACTCTTTGCCATATCTGCTAGCTTCATACTTCTCTGGTTGGGGTATATTTTATACACCTTTAAGGCTGGTTATTCCTTGAGTTCCACTGTTTTTAAACTCTTTGAACGAATCGTCTTCATGCTTCAGAGTCTAAGCTGCTGCTCAAATGCAGTTATTTATGTGATGGCACAGAAAAAATTCAGAAACCAGGTAATGTATGTTGTGAAATATCCAGTGGTAAAAATAATTCACTTGATGAATAAATCCAAGTAACTGGGAGTCAACATTAGATGGAGCAGATAATGGAATGAGGAGTTCACGTGAGGAATGGCCCGAAAGGAGAAGGAGGAGCAGCAACATAACAATCCTTTTCTCATGGGCAAGGACTGACTCCATCTGAGGAACAAAATGAAAGAGAATGGGGGGGGGGGGGGGGCGGAAA
>NW_025211255.1:14558-22354 GCF_004010195.1 Chiloscyllium plagiosum
CGCTGGGTGCCGACTCCACCCCACCCCCGCCCCACCTTACTAGTTTAAATACTCCTGAACAGCTGTCGCAAACCTCCCTGCCAATATATTAGTTCCCTTTCAATTCAAGTGCAATCCATTCATCCTGTGCAGGTCACATCTACCCCAGAGAAGATTCCAATGATCCAAAAAAGTTAATCCTTTCCCTATTCACCAGCTACGTAGCCACCCATTCATCTGCTCTATCCTCCTATTCCTTCCCTCAATAGCTCATAGAACCGGGAGTAATCCAGATATTACTATACCAAGGATCTCCTTTTTAAATTCCTGCCTAATTGTCTATATTCTCCCTTCAGTATCTCATATTTTTCCCTTCCTGTGTCATTGGTTTCAATGTGTACAATGACTTCCTGCTGGTCCCTCTCCCCCTTTGAGAAAATTCGGCACCCTCTCTGAGACATCCTTGACACTGGCACCAGAGAGGCAACACACAATTCTGATGTTTTGCTGCTAGCCGCAGAAACAGAGTCCTCGAGCACAATCGATCTCTTGGAAACTAGCGTACCCCTCTTTGCATTAGAGCCAGTCTCGATACCAGAAACTTGGCTGTTCTTTCTACGTTCCCCTGAGAGTCCATCACCTCCCTACATTTTCCAACACAGCATACTTGTTTGAAATGGGGATAGCCACAGAAGACTCCTACACTACCTGCCTACCCTCCTACCTTTCCTGGAGTTAACACATCTACCTGTATCTGCGGCTTTTCTCCCTTCATATAACTGCCATCCATCACACCCCCTTGTTCTTGTAAATTTTTAATTGTGTTTAACTGTCACTCCGACCAATCTATTCGATCTGACAGGATTCACAATCGAAAACATTTATTGCAGATTTCATTCTCAATAGCACATAAAATCTCTTGAAACTCCCACGTCTACAGTCCCAGGAAATAGCACTGTATTATTGTTCTACAAAACACTTCTCCAGGCTAACTTCATACTTACGGCTTAAATTTTCAAAGTTTAATCAAGAGGCAGATCTCAATCAAACACCCTAAGCAGGAAAGAACCCACTCTACTCTTGTTATAGATCTACAGCAAGGCTATACTTAAAACTATTCACTTACCTGCTTCTGCGCTGTCACCTCTCCCAAACAGGTTCCTCCAAGATCAGTTGTGTATTGCGCTGTTTGTGACGTTTCCCTGGATATACTCTAAAATCCAGCGAAACATGAATTCAAACAGCAAAGGCAGTAGCTGGGCTAAAACATCATAACTCACAGAAATTTATAACGAACAATGTGACAATGATGATGTATGACTGTCTGACCCAACCTTGGAAATAAAGAGATTAGGTTTGTATCCATAAGAAAAAAATATTATTATAAATTAAGTTTTCTGCATAACTCATGAAATGTTTTGCTTATGAAATGTCATTAAATCAGCAATGTAACTACAAATTATTTATACCAACCTAAATGATAGACCTTAAAATATATATATATATTGGCAACATCTTTATGTTATCCAATGAATGGGCGAGTAGGCCATCTAGTGGCTATTTGCCAGTATTGTGTTAGCTGAAAGACTGTAGAAAATCTTGCAGCTGATTGTATTTCGAGCAGTTCATTAACTGCTTCCCATGATAGATATATGGTGAATAAAGTTGTTCAATGCTGAAGGTCTCTTTCCGAGATTTTCTTCAACAATCATCAAATAAAAGCTTTTCTTTCTCCTTCCTAATTGTTTGATGTACTTGTCCAATCACAATTTTTTAAAATTATTTTGCAGTTCACCCAGACTGCTCTGTATCTCAACATTCTCCAGTCTTCTTCTGCTAATGAATATGTTGCTTGTCCATGCTCAATACGAGATGGACAATGCATAGTATTATAATCCATCTGCTATTTTTTTCTTTACTCGCTTTAAATGTATGTTCTTGTTCCTGATGAAGGGACTTTGCCCGAAACGTCGATTTTCCTGCTCGTCAAATGCTGCCTGTCCAGTTGTGCTTTTCCAACACCACTTTCTGACTCTGATCTCCAGCATCTGCAGTCATTACTTTCACTGCTTAACTATATGTTCCCGATCGAGACTCTTACTGCTCGACTCACTAATTTCTTTCTTGACTCTGTATTAGTTTGAGTACAGTTTGTGATTATGAATGTACCAGCACTGATCTCTCGTTACAATTTAATGACCTGCAAATGACCCATTTTTCCTCAATTTGTTTCTCATCATGACTCAATTATCCCTCTAAACTAGTACATTCACCACATCACCATGTGCTGTGAGAACAGGCTGTAGCATTATATGTGGAACATTATAAAATGTCTTTTAGAAATACAAATGCGCTGGCCACCCTTTATCCATCCTGCTTGATGTATCCTCATATGTTATGGACTATTTGGCCAGCATGTTTTGCTTCTCATAAAAAACTACTTTACCTCATTTCTAAATATTTAACAGCAAGTCTTTAAAAAGGCAGTATAGCAATGTTTTCCCGACGATAACCGTTAGACTGACACAGACATTATTTCCTGGTTCTGTTTCCCATCCTTGGGTTGAGGAGGAGAATCCTTTGTGGTAATCTCAGTCAGTGAGAGGGATTGAACCTCAGTCCGTGACAGGGATTGAACCCATGCTGTTGGCATCACTGTGTATCATAAACCAGCTAACCAATCCTCTCTCAGAAGGTTCAGGTCAGAATAGAATCAGAAGCTGGCAGTCCCATCCATCTGGGAACTGGAGGTGAGGCTGTCCAATTCAGAGGCTGAACTACTGTTCATGATTAAAATAGCGATGCTGCTGAATGAAAAGAAGTTGTTGTGATGTTAGCCCCTGGCAGGTAAAACAGTGGCAACGATTTGACTGGACAGAAGGTAAACACCATGACGACTATTTAACCCTGAGAAAATGAGCAGGCGTACAGCTTCAATAAATGTATTTTGATAACATTTAATTTGCACAAGTGCAATCCTCAGCCACATCAGAATAGGCTATTCTGAGTGAGAACATAGGCTGATATTTACTTAGTTTGGGAAGAAAGTTTTGGCTTAACTTTTTTTTTTAACCAAAATCAAGATCAAATGGAAAGGAGATTGCATTAGCTCCTTCATCTCTTCCCTGTATTTGATTTGTACAGCTACATAAATACACGGGTTTGTACAGGAACTCACATACATGAGAATGTACCCAGATTCAGTGGCAATATGTGTTGGAGCTGTGTGATCCCCTCAGTAATACACTGTTGTTGTGAGTTTGCTGGTTAAAAAGTTAACAACTGCTCTTAGCCACAAAAGGACAAAACTGCCTGATACACTGAACAGTAACACGATGGAATTCCTTCTCCTTTTCATCTCTGGGTCAGTGCTACTCTCATTGCTAAGACCCCCGCAGTGCCCTGAGGACTTTGCTGGTCACTACAATACGCTGGACTGTCAAAGAGTTAAACAGGAATATCAAACAGAAAGGCAGCCATGCAACTAAAATATATTTCAGCCAAGAGTAAGCCTCACCTGCAGGCGATGTATGAAAGGCCATATTGGAGCGCCTGCCCCACGCAATGCTGGAAATTATTCAGCTGGAGTCATGGGTAAACCAGAAGGATATATTCTTCAAAGAAATCAGAGCTGACGGGGTGGTAAAAGTCACAGTGACAGTTTTGACTGTGCAATAGTTTGATTTAAATTTCTGACAACACATTGTTAGAAACCGATAAATTGTAAAGAACACAATGAACCACAGAGACATATCCAATGTGGCTGGATTAACACAGAGAATGAACTTACAAACAGCAGTGTCGGACATAAATGAGTGTGGAAAGTGATAACTCAAAATGTGATACACAATGACATTGAAACATATCACCAGGAAATCTGCAGTTGCCATGGCAATCATGTAAGCCAAGACAAAAAGGACAAAACTGCCTGATACACTGAACAGTAACACGATGGATTTCCTTCTGCTTTTCATCTCTGGGTCAGTGCTATTCTCACTTCTAAGACCCCGCAGTGCCCTGAGGACTTTGCTGGTCACTACAATACGCTGGACTGTCAAAGAGTTAAACAGGAATATCAAACAGAAAGGCAGCCATGCAACTAAAATATATTTCAGCCAAGAGTAGGCCTCACCTGCAGGCGATGTATAAAAGGCCATATTGGAGCGACCACCCCAGGCAATGCTGGAAATTATTCAGTTGGAGTCATGGGTAAACCAGAAGGATATATTCTCCAAAGAAATCAGAGCTGACAGGGTGGTAAAAATCACAGTGACAGTTTTGACTGTGCAATAGTTTGATTTAAATTTCTGACAACACATTGTTAGAAACCCATAAATTGTAAAGAACACAATGAACCACAGAGACATATCCAATGTGGCTGGATTAACACAGAGAATGAACTTACAAACAGCAGTGTCGGACATAAATGAGTGTGGAAAGTGATAACTCAAAATGTGATACACAATGACATTGAAACATGTCACCAGGAAATCTGCAGTTGCCATGGCAATCATGTAAGCCAAGACACATTTAGAAAGTCCACAGTTTCCACTGGCGAGAATGACAATGGTCAGTAGGTTTGCTGTAAGAAACGCCACATGAAATGTTTGGGAAATAGCTGGAGGTGATTTTACATCGAGTTTCCCAAAGACTTATTTTATAATGTAGACGAACGGACTGACAATTGAGGTCAAAACAACATTGAAAATTTAATGTCGGTGCTCTTCCAAGAAACTTTATATGTCATTGATGGCAATGTCTAAATAATTTCTATATAATTGCTAAATATTTCTTGATTCCAATAAAACATTCCGTTTGGACACAAATATTGTATTACCACCCAAGATTTGATTTTTTTCACTGATACTCATCCTGGAGGAGCTGCTCAGTAAATGTGCATCACTGAATCTGTCTTCCCAAGTTCTTTCTGATGGCTAAGTAACTCTGCAATGAGGACTCTTCCTGAAATCCGCTACATGAACACCATGACATTCACTGTCCACAAGAAAAATAACATTGTCTTACCAAGTATGCCAAAGGCTGCAATAACAGGATAGCAAATGTTCTTTATCTGGAGAATTGTTGCCATTCTTTCATGAAGAATGAAAACTTTTCCTCACATTTTCTGGCTTCTTGTGAAATCCATCTGAGATCTTTAATTTCACCTTCTTCATAAATTAAGCCATCTCTCCCTGAGAGTAAATGAGACCACACAATAGCTGTGTCAAAACAATTAGTGGCAGTCCTTTAACACACAAGGGATGGCTTTCTAGCTCAGTGCGGCTGGATCATCAGGTGGGATAATTCCAAAGTTCATGCCATGAATTCCCAAACATTAAACCCAGAGAAGAGAACGTGAACCCAAAGTGTAGGGAATATTTTGTGAAGGCTGGATAGATCATTCCACTAATCACTGCTGTTGTGGAATTATGCAAATTAAAGAAAATCTTCAATCAATTGTTATTTAATAATATTGTTTAGTCTAAGAATGACAGTGTAATATAATAGTACTGACCCCTGTTAATTTCCTCACAGTACAATGCATGGTGTAATGTCATCAGCAGTGATCAGAACCATTATCTAAGATTACTCCTGGTTGGCACAACCAGGCAATGCACAAAATCTGGCATTAATGATAACTCTAACGAGCACAGGAATTACTCTAACATGGAGTAGAAGATAAACTGCCCTCATATTCCTGGCAATGCACAAAATCTAACATTAAGGATAACTCTAACGAGCACAGGAATTACTCTAACATGGGGTAGAGGATAAACTGCCCTCATGATGCAGAAGAGTTGTGGTGCACACACATGCATACATTCGCACACACTCATGTACGCACACGCACGTGCACATGCACACACACGCGCACACACACACACACACGCACACACATACACACACACACACACACACACGCACAAACAGTTTCAAAGAAACTTTAAATCCAAACGAATATTTGGATTTCTGCAATCCCTGTGTGTCAGATTAGCACATGGAAATTCACCCAGCTGGGTCAGGCTCAATGTTCCCCTCCCAGATATTGGAAACTGTCCATGTAGACGTTTGGAACCAGAAATCTAATTGAGCAAAATAGAGAGAATCAAACAAGGAAATTTGCAGTGAGACTATAGAATGCTTCCATCCAGTTGGGAATGTTAGGAAGGTGATATCACAGAATCATCGACTAATACCGTGCACACGAGGCCATTCTACCCATCAAGTCTCTGCCACCAAAACCGCACTCATCCTTACATTAATCCCATTTTCCACACTAGGCTGAGAGCCTTGACTATACCATGTGCTCATCCAGGTGCTTTTTTAAAGGTTGGGAAGTTTGCCATCTCAATTACCCTCTCACACAGTAAATTCCAGGTTCCCACCACTCTCTGCTGGGAAAACAATCTTCAAATCACTTTGAAAACTCCTGCCTTTCACTTTAAAATTTGCCCCTTATTATCGACCCTTCAGTCAAGATATTTGAGCATAGGGTTTTACAGATAAAATTGTATGAATATGTGATAGGGTGTCTCTGCACAAGGATGTATGACAATGTGGAAGAGCATGTGAGGACATCTGTGTGAGTGACTGAGTGTGCAAGGACATGAAAGTTCATGGTGTGTGTGTGACTGCAGTGCACAATGTGATTTAATGAGAGTGATAAAATAAGAGTGAGGGGGTGTGAGTGTGAGGGTGATTGCTGCAACGTGTGAGAGACTGAGTGCAGGAAATTGAGTTTGAGAGAGTATGGTGTGTGTGTCAGAGTCGGTGACCGTGTGTGATACAGTGAGAGCAGTGATTATTTGGCAGCGAGTGTGAGAGACTGTGAGAGTGTGTGTCTGTGTGTGTCTGTGTACAGTGGTCTGTTTGTTTTGTGAATTATTACTGGGACAGGGACATGTTGGGGTTTATAGACAGTTACACCATGGGATCATCGGCACTCAGCCTCTGCACTTGGATGGACACATGCAGGCAGACAGGCACAGTCTCACATCAACATACTCAGGAGCACCATGAGAAACACACAGTCTCCCTCTCTCTCTCTCTCTGACACACTCACGTGCAAAACAACAGGGGTTCAACATTACTGCTATTAATCATAATAATAAAGATTTAGATATCGAGTTGTTATACAGAAACACATGAAACTGGAACTGAAGTCGGTCACTTGCTCACTGGAACCTACTCGACCATTTCAGAAGATGATAGCTGGTGAGTTGACTTTTAGAGTTCCATATTCCCATCGTCCCAGAGTACCCTCAGAATCTTGCTATGCAAGGGAATAAATCTACCTGTAACTTATACATGTTCCTCGTCCCCACCCCTATCACATTCTGGGACAACGTTACGCAGCCCTAAAAAAAAATTCTCATCTCTGTCCAAAAAGGGTGACCCGCCACTTATTTTAAAACCATATCCCCAGTCTGAACTCCCCCACAAGGAGAAACATCCATTGCCCATCCACCATGTCCAGATCATTAGAGACCTTACACACTTTGATCAGGTAACCCTTAACTTGTCTCAACTCCAGCAGCAATAAGCCCAGTCTCTTCACCTATCCCCAAAGCACAAATCAACCACTCAAATCGAGTAAAATCATGTGAGGTATGGAAAAAGTTGACAGCCAACCGCTTTTCCCCAGGGTAGGAATGTCTAAGACTAGAGGGCATGGAAATATTGGGCCGAAGGTCCTGTTTCCATGCTATCAATCTCCATGAATCATTGACTCTGTGAGAGCTTGTGGTACAAAGACAATTGGATTGCAAATCAGTGATCCCGGTGTCACCAAATTGCCTGTGGCATCAAACCTATGG
>NW_025211256.1:0-3879 GCF_004010195.1 Chiloscyllium plagiosum
CTCACACTCACAACCCCTCACCCCATACACACACACACACACACATATACATATATGTTTGTGGGGTGAAATTGTACTTTCAGGGTTACATTGTACTTTGCTCAGAAACTGCATGCATCCATGTAAGACTCTGTTATCTCACCACTTTCAACATACTGTCTGGCTGACACCAATTGTTACAGCTAACCTGAGAATGTAACTTTTAAAAAAAGGTTTTGTGATTTACACATGAAAGAAGTGAAACTCTCATGATATTCCAACAGATGAAAGACTCAACAAACAATCGAGGTATTTTTCAATGTGTAATTTCAGTTACACCACACTAAATTTTTGCTATAAATTCTGTGTCTTACAATTGTGTCCTCCACACCCACCTGATGAAGGAGCGTCGCTCCGAAAGCTAGTGCTTCCAAATAAACCTGTTGGACTATAACCTGGTGTTGTGTGATGTTTAACTCTGTCCACCCCAGTCCAACACCAGCATCTCCAAATCATAAACTAGACCCAGCTGCCTGCTCCTGACCCATATCCCTCCAACCCTTTCCTATCTAGGTCCTTATCCAAATGTCTTTTAAATGTTGTAACTATACCCACACCCAGCACTCCCTCAGGAAGTTTAATACACACACGAACCCCCCTTTGTGTGAAAACATTGCCCCTCGTGTCTTTTTTAAATCCTTCTCCTCTCACCTTAAAAATGTGTCCCCTTGTTTTCCAATGCCGCCATCCGAGGGAACAGAGTCCTACCATTAATCCTGTCTCTACCCCTCATGGTTTTATAAACCTCTATCAGATCGCCTCTCAACCTCCTACGCTCCACTGAAAAACCTTCCAGCCTATCCATTCCCTTCTTATAACTCAATCTTTCCAGCTTACTCGTGACCCTCCTAGGGAGTGTTGCTAAACAAAGAGACCTTGGAGTGCAGGTTCATAGCTCCTTGAAAATGGAGTCACAGGTAGATGAGATAGTGAAGGAGGTGTTTGGTATGCTTTCCTTTATTGGTCAGAGTATTGAGTACAGGAGTTGGGAGGTCATGCTGCGGCTGTACAGGACATTGGTTAGGCCACTGTTGGAATATTGCGTGCAATTCTGGTCTCCTTTCTATCGGAAAGACGTTGTGAAACTTGAAAGGGTTCAGAAAAGATTTACAAGGATGTTCCCAGGGTTGGAGGATTTGAGCTATAGGGAGAGGCTGAACAGGCTGGGGCTGTTTTGGGGCAACTTTTTCACACAGAGGGTGGTACGTGTATGGAATGAGTTGCCAGAGGAAGTGGTGGAGGCTGGTACAATTGCAACATTTAAGAGGCATTTGGATGGGTATACGAATAGGAAGGGTTTGGAGGGATATGGGCCGGGTGCTGGCAGGTGGGACTAGATTGGGTTGGGATATCTGATTGGTATGGAGGAGTTGGGCCGAAGGGTCTGTTTCCGTGCTGTACATCTCTACAACTGGATGACCCAAACTGGACACAGTATTCCTGAAGAGGCCACACCAAGAAATAAAGCCTCTGAGGGGAAAGAAATCCTCTGGCTTCTATCTGATTCAAGACTCACAGCAATGTGTGGTTGACTCTTAACTGGGCAAATAGGGATGGGCAATAAATGCCGACCTGGGAATGACTTTGAAAATATATCCAGGACGACACTTCCATTCCATTTGCCTTCCTTTCATTTTGCTGTCCCTGCATACTGACATTCTGCAGTTCCCAAAGCTCCTGCTCTATACTCAATGTAACAGAGAAAGGCAACTCCTTCATTAGCTGCCAGGCTCTTTTGGAGGTTCGGAGATTGGGACAGGTTCCACAGAAATGCAGCCTTTTTCTTTCTGTTGTGACTGTAACAAGGTCAGCTGGGTGCACCTCATATAATCTGAGTTCCCTGATTGGGGCTGTTAATCCGGTCCAATCAGGGAGCCCCGGCTGACAGCTGAAAAGCATGAGTGACACACTGGTGCCTGACTCTGTCTGAGGCAGTACTAGAGTCACTTACATTCTCCACGTGTAAATAAAGGGTGACTTAGTGATAGGATACCGGCCTCTGGGGAGTTATTTCATTTTCCACCAGTCTTCCTTCGTCCTAGAGATGTACAGCACAGAAACAGACCCTTCGGTCCAACCCATCCACGCCGACCAGATATCCCAACCTAACCTAGTTCCATTTGTCAGCACTTGGCCCATATCCCTCCAAACCCTTCCTATTCATATACCCATCCAGATGCCTTTTAAATGTTGCAATTGTACCAGCCTCCACCACATCCTCTGGCAGCTCATTCCATACACGTACCACCCTCTGTGTGAAAAAGTTGCCTCTTAGGTCTCTTTTATATCTTTCCCCTCTCACCCTAAACCTATGCCCCTCTACTTATGGACTCACCCCACGCCAGAGAAAAGACCTTGCCTGTTTACCCTATCCATGCCCCTCATGATTTTATAAACCTCTATAAGGTCACCCTTCAGCCTCCGACGCTCCAGGGAAAACAGCCCCATTCAGCCTCCAACCCTGGCAACATCTTTGTCAATCTTTTCTGCACCCTTTCAAGTTTCACAACATCTTTCCGATAGCAGTGAGACCAGGACTGCATGCAATATTCCAAAAGTGGCCTCACCAATTTTCAGCTGCAACATGACCTCCTCAACACCTCTGAGCAATAAATGAAAGCGTACCTGGTGATGCTCAGGACTGCTGGTGGCATTTAAAATTCAGTAATGAATAAATCGTGGAAGTGAAAGCTAATTTCAGGGACAGTGACCATGAAATAATCACCAATTGCTGTAAAATCACATCTAGGAAGAAAATCTATTGGCTGACATGTGACCCCAGATCCCCCAGTAACATGGGACTGCCGCTGTAATAACCCCAGCAAGACCATTGGCTCCAGGGGCAATTAGGGATGGGTAAGACTTGCTGGATCAGCCAGCGATGCTCACATCCCTCCGGGAAATTAAAGTGTTTTCCCAGCATTCCTGTTCCCATCCCAACCTCGCCGACTGATCATGGAATATCCTCAAAGAGGTGTTGGATATAGCACTGGGGGAAAGTGAGGACTGCAGATGCTGGAGATCAGAGCTGAAAATGTGTTGCTGGAAAAGCGCAGCAGGTCAGGCAGCATCCAAGGAGCCGTTCTAAGGCCGAAGAAGCCAAAGAGACCTAAGAAACATCGATTCTCCTGTTCCTTGGATGCTGCCTGGCCTGTTGCGCTTTTCCAGCAACACATTTTCAGCTATAGCACTGGGGGCGAAAGGGAATCCGAGGGAATGGGGATGGGGAGAGGGGAAGCAGAAACAGGCTCCATTGAGGAAGGGTCACTACTGGACCTGAAACTCTGAAATCTCTTTCTGACTTCACCTGATGAAAGAGCAGCGCTCCGAAAGTTTGTGATTTCAAATAAACCTGTTGGACTACAACCTGGTGTCTTGGGACTCTGATTTCTCCCTGCAGATGCTGAGCTTTTCCAGGGGTTTCTGGGTGTTTTTTGTCACAAGCTATTGAGTTGCATGACCAGTCATGATGGTACTGAATGGCGGAACAGGATGGATGGGCCGAATGGCCTGCTTTGTCAGAAATAGTGGGAAATACTCAGTGCCCTCAGACAGCATCTGTGGAGTAGTGCACCTTTTTAAAAGTCTTGTTCATATTTTAGGTGGGGTTGGAGGTGTGACACTGACAACAGAAAAGGTTAAACCATTTGGGTGTCTATTTGTGAAAGGTGGGGCAAGTTGGAGTGATTGGAGATTACTGTCGGTTTATTTCTACAGGGGTGTGTGTGTGTGTGTGGAAGGAGAGAGAGTGAGAGAGAGAAGGAAGGAGAGGGGGAAGAAGGGGGAGGAGAGAGGGGCAGGAGGCGGGAGGAGAGGGTGAGGAGGGAGAGGGTGAGGAGG
>NW_025211256.1:7465-9017 GCF_004010195.1 Chiloscyllium plagiosum
GGGAAGGATAGAGGGGGGAGGGAAGGAAGAAGAGAGAGAGACGGGATTTTGTTTTCTAATTTCTTTTCAGATTTCGCTTGGATAATGAGTTGATGAGTCAGAATATCAGGGTAGGGCTTTGGTGAGAGCTTACTTTCCGAGAGAATGCTATTTTACACAGACAGGTGTGTGATACTGAAACCACCACCGTTATTTGTCAGCACATGCGTTAGTCATCAGGTCTCTCTCTGCTACTTGTCTCATTTTTAAGAACTGGTTGGGTAGGTCTTACCAACTGAGAGAGAGAGAGAGAGAGAACGCAGGAGACCAGATCCAGACAGGTTATTTTCTCTTTGCAAGTCACACAGGTGCCTCTCTTGAACAGGGGTGACTGACAGAGATTAGAGAGAGAGAGAGAGAGAGAGAGAGAGAGCAGGGGTGTCAAACAGACCAGCTTGTCCCCCTCTCTCACTGTTTGGTGCAAGACCAACAGCTGGGCCTTTAATAAAATATTGAACCTTTCGAACACAAACCCGGAGACAAGATGCCCCGGGCTTTTCTGGTGAAGATTCGGAGTGACAACGTGAGGACTCGGAGCTGGGGAGAGATACCTGACCAAATGCGAGCTGACATTTACATCCCCCGTAAGTACCCAGCTCTGGGGAGGCAGGTACACACAGAGAGAGAGAGAGAGAGTGTGTGTGAAAGGTACACACACACACGGGAGAGGGTGTGTGTGCGTGAAATCCGAAATCCAACTTTGTGAAGCAAGAAATACCTAGCCTTTTGTATTTTGCAAACGGGACATTTTTGTTTCGTTTTAAGAAATTGACACAGTGAAACTGAATTTGTTCATTTTAAAAAGATTTGAAAACTGGGTGCCAGAGTTTTCAATTTGGGAGTCACTTTCTTTAGAGCCATGAATGTTATGAGGACAGACAGAGGGAGAAATAATCAGCTCACTGCTTCTTCAATGTTGCCTCTCGATAAGACATTTATTGACACCCGAATTGATAAACCCAAAAGGTCCATATTTTAAAATAATCGGTGTTTATTTCAAACCGACTACTGGGGAAGGGCTGGCACAGAGACTGGGTGAATTTATTTTCTGTTTAACATTCTGCATTGTTACCCACGCCTCCTGGTCTGAGACCAAGGCGATTTTAAACAAAACAAAACTAACGGTAATGAAAGTGGGTGAAAAGTTTTTTTTGAAGAATCATTAACCCTGACTTACAGTGCAAGATATCCTACACCAAGCGGCGGAATACGAAGGTGAAACTTTTCACTGAATGAATGACTGACTCACCCCTCCCTCCCTCCCTCCATGCCTGTAAAGATCCTGCAGAGCAGTGTTTCTTTCCTCAGCCAACAACTACATAGTCTGACAGTGGCAACTCTGCTAAGACCCAGCACACTGCCCCTCAGCCAAACAACTCCCAGTCTGTCTGCAGTGACATCCCCTCAGGAACCACTCCCCTTTAACTGTAACCTCCTGAAGCTCTTAAACCTCTCCCAATCTGTCTCCTTACAGCCCCAACACTCCCACCCTATCTCTCTCACCCCCTCCAGC
>NW_025211256.1:9335-12133 GCF_004010195.1 Chiloscyllium plagiosum
TGCCTGACCTGCTGCGCTTTTCCAGCAACACATTTTCAGCTCTGATCTCCAGCATCTGCAGCCCTCACTTTCTCCTGTGCTACAGTTAGCCAATTTCTGATCCAAACTGCTAAATCACCCTCAATCTCATGCCTCTGTGTTTTGTGCAAAAGCCTACCATGGGGAACCTTATCAAACACCTTACTGAAGTCCATATACACTACATCAACCGCTTTACCCTCATCCACCTGTTTGGTCACCCTTTCAAAGAACTCACTTAGGTTTATGAGGCATGACCTACCCTTCATAAACCACGTTGACTATCCCTAATCAACTTATTCCGCTCTAGATGATTATAAATCCTGTCTCTTGCAACCTTTACCCACAACCGAAGTAAGGCTCACTGGTCTATAATTACCAGGGTTGTCTCTACTCCCCTTCTTGAACAAGGGGACATTTTTTATCTTCCAGTCTTCTGGCACTATTCTTGTGGGCAATGACGACATAAAGATCAAAGCCAAACTCTCTGAAATCTCCTCCCTGGCTTCCCAGACAATCCTAGGAAAAATCCCATCTGTCCCAGGGGACTTGTCTATTTTTACACTTTCCAGTATTGCTAACACCACCTCCTTGTGAACCTCAATCCCATCTAGTCTAGTAGTCTGTATCTCAGTATTCTCCTTGACCCTAATCTTACTCTAGTCATTCTTTTATTCCTGATATACCGATAGAAAGCTTTTGGGTTTTCCTGGATCTTATCCGCCAATCATTTCTCATGTCCCTCCTGACTCTGCTTAGCTCTCTCTTTAAGTCTTTCCTGGCTAACTTGTAACTTTCAAGCGCCCTAACTGAGCCTTCACATCTCATTCTAACATAAGCCTTCTTTTTCCTCTTGACAAGAGCTTCAACTTCTTTAGTAAACCATGGCTCCCGTGCTTGACCACTTCCTCCCTGTCTGACAGGTACATACTTATCAAGGACACACAGTAGGTGTTCCTTGAACAAGCTCTATTGTGCCCATCCCCTGCTGTTTCTTTCCCCATCCTATGCATCCTAAATCTTGCCTAATCGCATCATAATTGCCTTTCCCCCAGCTATAACTCTTCCCCTGCGTTATATACCTCTCACTTTTCATTGCTAAAGAAAACATTACCAAATTGTACAAAGTTAAAAATCACACAACACCAGGTTATAGTCCAACAGGTTTAATTGGAAGCACTAGCTTTCGGAGCGACGCTCCTTCATCAGATGAAGCTAGTGTGCTTCCAATTAAACCTGTTGCACTATAACCTGATGTTGTGTGATTTTAAACTTTGTACACCCCAGTCCAACACCGGCATCTCCGAATCATTACCAAATTGTGGTCACTATCACCAAAGTGCTCCATATCTAATACCTGGTTCATTACCCAGTACCAAATCCAGCCCCTTGTTGGCCTGTCGACATACTGTGTCAGGAAACCTTTCTGTACACATTGGACAAAAACTGACCCATCTAAAGTACTTGAACTATAGTATTCCCAGTCAATATTTGGAAAGTTAAAGACCCCCATTACAACAACCCTGTTACTCTCACTCCTGACCAGAATTATCTTTGCTATCCTTTCCTCTACATCTCTGGAACTATTCGGAGGCCTGTAGAAACCTCCCAACAGGGTGACCTCTTCTTTCCTGTTTCTAACCTTAGTAGACGAGTCCTCAAACGTCCTTTCTGCCCCCGTAATACTGTCCTTGATTAACAATGCTACACCTCCTCCTCTTTTGGCATCTTCTCTGTTCTTACTGAAACATCTAAATCCCAGAACCTGCAACAACCATTCCTGTCCCTGCTTTATCCATGTCTCCGAAATGGCTACAACATCGAAACCCCAGGTACCAACCCATGCTGCAAGTTCACCCACCTTATTCCAGATTCTGTCAGTGTTGAAGTAGACACACTTCAAACCAACTTCTTACTTGCCAGAGTCCCCTTGTGACCTTGAAACCTTATTTCTGACCTCACTACTCTCAACCACCTGTATACTGGAACTACAGTTCAGGGTCCCGTCCTCCTGCTGAGTTAGTTTAAACCCTCCCAAAGAGCATTAGGAAAATTTCCCCCCAGGAGATTGGTACCCCTCTGGTTCAGCTGAAGACCAGCCTATTTGTAGGTTTCTTGTACAAGAGTTAGCCGATTGTGTTTATCGGGTACCCGTTGTTCTGGAATATGCCGTAAAGGTATTTTCCTTCTGCTGCTCGTAGTTCCTGGGTGCTGCAGTGTACCCCGTTTGTGTCCTGTTTAATAATGTCTTGATGCAGCTCCGTTTGTGGGTGTTCGGGTGATTGCTCCTGTATAATCAGGATACCAGAGCACCAACTAGCCACCAAAAGACATGACTAGCTATCGCTAGTATCCTTACACACAGATTAAGAAGGACACCACCTTGACTGGGACAACACATCCACCCTAGGGCAGGATGGACAGAGGAATTCCCAGAGGCCTGGCATTCAAACCAGAACTCCAACAACAAACTCGCCGATTTGGACCTGATTCTCTGCCAAAAAGAACCAGAAATTATATGACCCACCGTAACAGACCAAGACACGTAAACAGAATGGGGGACAGAACATCAGTGCTTCACCGGAGGCTCACTGACTGTGTGCTCTAGCACGGTGACGAAACGTCTGAAAACAAACCTTCCAGCTCAGCGAGCAAACTTACAACCGCACCCTACATCCCCTCCCTATCTCTGTCACGCCCTCCAGCCACTACACCCCCTCCCTATCTCTGTAACCCCCTCCAGCCCCTACACACCCTCCCTATCTCTGTAACCCCCCTCC
>NW_025211256.1:12862-16627 GCF_004010195.1 Chiloscyllium plagiosum
GCCACTTCCATCCAGAAGGACAAGGGGCAGCAGGTACATGGGAACACCACCCCCTGCAAGTTCCCCTCCGAGCCCCTCACCATCCCGACTTGGAAATATCTCACCGTTCCCTCAGTCTGGCTGGGTCAGAATCCTGGGATTCCCTCCCTAAGGGACACTGTGGGTCTACCCACAGCACATGGACTGCAGCGGGTCAGGAAGGCAGCTCACCCCCACCTTCTCAAGGGGGCAACTAGGGAAGGGAAGTTAGGAATTCATAACATACATGCACACACTTGCGCGCGCGCACGCACACACCCACGCACACAGTTTTCGCTCAGTGTGGCTGGGTCACAGTCCTTGACTTCCCTCCCTGAGGGGCTTTGTGAGTCAAGGAGGCAGCTCAGCCCCACCTTCTCAAAGTGGCAACTAGGGACCGTCCCAGCTGGGGATATCTCATGAATGAATGGGAAAAGAAATTGAGGGAGATTTGTAACAAATTGCATTCTTTAGATCCCCGGGATATCATTCAATACCAAGACAGTGAAGTGGATGTGTCGCCCCTGTGCCTGTCTGCGGAGGAGAACCCAGAGAAGGAATTTTCCTATGATACAGACTCCAGTATATCTGCACAGGACATTGAAAATGGAACCCACAGCAACATTGACCAGGGATTCACACGCTCCAAGATAAAGGTACAGACTATATTTATACTCAGCAAGAGTGATCCAATTCCCCACCATCTCAGTCCAACTCAGGGCATCCTGAATCATCACAGCCAGCAAGAGAGTAATGTTTTGAAATGCGCTCTCTGTTGGATTGTGGGAAATGGAGCAACCAAGTGCTGCACAGCAAGATCCCACACACAGCAATGTGGGAATGAGCCCAGTCATCGGTTTTTCAGTGATGTTGGTCGATGGATAAATATTGGCACCAGGACCCCGGGGAGAACCCACCCTCTCCTCCTCTTCCAGTATTGGCAGTGGGATCTTTTACACTGCTTACCCTTCCAAGTCCCCGTCCCCAGACAGAGCAGCTCGGGTCTCAGCTGAATGTCTCATCTACAAGATATTACCTCTGACAGTGCCCGCTCCCTCAGCACTGACCCTCCGACAGTGCCCATTCCCTCAGCACTGACCCTCTGACGGTGCCCGCTCCCTCAGCACTGATCCATCGACAGCGCCCACTCCCTCAGCACTGACCCTCCGACAGTGCCTGCTCCCTTAGCACTGATCCATCGACAGCACCCGCTCCCTCAACACTGACCCTCCGACAGTGCCCACTCCCTCAGCACTGACCCTCCGACAGCACCCGCTCCCTCAGCACTGACCCTCCGACAGTGCCCTCTCCCTCAGCACTGACCCTCTGACAGTGCCCTCTCCCTCAGCACTGACCCTCCGACAGTACCCTCTCCCTCAGCACTGACCCTCCGACAGTGCCCTCTCCCTCAGCACTGACCCTCTGACAGTGCCCTCTCCCTCAGCAGTGGAATACAGGGTGTTGTAGTGGAATACATTGGGGCTTGGCTCAGCAGCGTGGGACTTGACCCTATGGCTACCTGACTCCAGCTGGATTGCGTTTCCCCCTTTGGTTGTCACTGGGTACGGGAATGTGGCATGTGAATGAAATGCCTACACGTTCTGACGGAGAGCTGTGCGATTGTCCAGGTCACCCGGGGGACGTGTTCAGACGAGATTCTCAGCTGCCCGTTCTGCCAGAAAACCTTCCAATACCAGCGCATGCTCAACAGGCACCTCAAGTGTCACAATGATGTCAAAAGACATCTCTGCGACTTCTGCGGGAAAGGATTCAACGACACGTTTGACCTCAAGCGACACGTCCGAACGCACACAGGTAAAGGACCGGTCAATGCCCCTTTCTCTTTCTGCTCCTGTTCGGAAAGGGGCCCCTAGCATCTGCAGCTGAGATCTTTGAAGACGGGGTCCTGCTCCTCAGGAGGGTGGTAGTGTCAAGGGCAGCAGGTGCGGGCAGGGAGAGGCTCAGCAGAATGAAGCCAGCGCTGAAAGGGTTAAACTGCACCCTGTTTTCGGGAGGCTATTGTTAAGCTGAAGAGGGTCGGAAGAGATTTCCCAGGATGTTGCTGGGGTATGCACGGTTTCTTTCTGAATTAATAACTTTATTCATTCAGGAGGTGAGGGTATTGCTGGCCAGAGGGCAGCATTTATTGCCCATCCCTAATTGCCCAGAGGGTCTGGAGTCACATGTAGACCAGACCATGTCAGGCTGGCAGTTTCCTTCCCTAAAGGACATTAGTGAAGTAGATGGGGTTTTCCAACAATCGATCCGTGGTCATCATGAGACTCCTAATTCCAGATTTTTATTGAATTCAAATTGCACCATCTGCCGTGGCAGGTTTCGAACCCGGGTCCCCAGATCATTATCTGGGTCTCTGGATTAACAGCCCAGCGCTAATACCACGAGATCATCACCTCCCCAGTTAGATGGATAAACTGGGACTATTTTCCACTGGAACGTAGTGGGTTGTGAGGCGACCTTTTTTGAGGTTTATATAATCACGAAGGGTGTACATAGTGTCTGTTCCCTAGGGTGGGGGATTTCAAGACCAGGGGGCACATGTTTAAGGTGAGAGGGGACAGAGATTTAAGAGAGACATGAGGGGCAAACTCTTTACACAGAGAGTGGTTCGTGTGTGGAGTGAACTTCCTGAGGGAGTGGTGGGTGTGGGTACATTTGGATAAGGACCTGGATAGGAAAGGGTTGGAGGGATACGGGCCAGGAGCAGGCCGCTGGGACTAGTTTAGTTTGGGGTTAGGGTCGACACGGGCTGGTTGGGCCGAAGGGTCTGTTTCCGTTTGAGTGCCACAGATTAAACAACACCCAGATTATGGGTTTACGATAATTGAAAAATTTGATTGGTTTGACATAGAGAAACCTTTTCCTCAGGTGAGTGAAGGTGGGGACCAGATCAAGGGGCAAGGCAGCCAGGTTTTCGCTGCCATGATCCAGTGGGTGAATGTCAGGGAGTAACTCCAAGCTGTGCTCTAATCGGCACTTTCACACCAGTATGATCAGTGCTTTTTTTTCAAGTCAGCAAGATTAAGGGTTACAAACCTGGACAGGTAAATAGACTTCTAATATAGATCAACCATGAAATAATGGGAATAGTGCAACTCATTACAGAGGCTTAATGGTTTCTGGTGTCTCCCTGTATCTCATTACTGACCCTCCAACAGTGCCCACTCCCTCAGCACTGACCCTCCAACAGTGCCCACTCCCTCAGCACTGACCCTCCGACAGCGCCCACTCCCTCAGCACTGACCCTCCAACAGTGCCCACTCCCTCAGCACTGACCCTCCAACAGTGCCCACTCCCTCAGCACTGACCCTCCAACAGTGCCCACTCCCTCAGCACTGACCCTCCAACAGTGCCCACTCCCTCAGCACTGACCCTCCAACAGTGCCCACTCCCTCAGCACTGACCCTCCAACAGTGCCCACTCCCTCAGCACTGACCCTCCAACAGTGCCCACTCCCTCAGCACTGACCCTCCAACAGTGCCCACTCCCTCAGCACTGACCCTCCAACAGTGCCCACTCCCTCAGCACTGACCCTCCAACAGTGCCCACTCCCTCAGCACTGACCCTCCAACAGTGCCCACTCCCTCAGCACTGACCCTCCAACAGTGCCCACTCCCTCAGCACTGACCCTCCAACAGTGCCCACTCCCTCAGCACTGACCCTCCAACAGTGCCCACTCCCTCAGCACTGACCCTCCAACAGTGCCCACTCCCTCAGCACTGACCCTCC
>NW_025211256.1:18274-22357 GCF_004010195.1 Chiloscyllium plagiosum
CTCAGCACTGACCCTCTGACAGTGCGGCCCTCCCTCAGCACTGACCCTCCGACAGTGCGGCCCTCCCTCAGCACTGACCCTCCGACAGTGCGGCCCTCCCTCAGCACTGACCCTCCGACAGTGCCCATTCCCTCAGCACTGACCCTCCGACAGTGCGGCCCTCCCTCAGCACTGACCCTCCGACAGTGCGGCCCTCCCTCAGCACTGACCCTCCGACAGTGCGGCCCTCCCTCAGCACTGACCCTCCGACAGTGCCCATTCCCTCAGCACTGACCCTCCGACAATGCGGCACTCCCTCAGCACTGACCCTCCGACAGTGCCCATTCCCTCAGCACTGACCCTCCGACAGTGCGGCGCTCCCTCAGTGGTGCAGCTTCTGATTGTGGGTGGGTGTCAGTGTGTGTCAGTGTGTATGAGTGTGTGTGAGTGTGTGCGTGTGTGCGTGTGTGCGTGTGTGCGTGTGTTTAGTTTTATGATTAAAGACGCTTGATGTAATGTTACTGACCTTTGCTTCTCTCCGAGCAGGGATCCGGCCCTATAAATGTCACCTGTGTGAAAAGGCCTTCACACAACGGTGCTCACTCGAGTCCCACCTGAAAAAGATCCATAGTGTGCACCAGTCCTACGCTTACAAGGAGAGGCGGACTAAACTGTACGTGTGTGAGGAGTGTGGCTTCACAGTTGAGAGCCAGGACGGTCACCTCATCCACCTGAAGGAGGAACACCCCAACAGCCCGATCCTGCTCAAAGCCTCGAAGAAAGCCACAGCGATGAAAGCTGGCTCCAATTAGCTCGCTACTGGAGACCCACAGCATGTCATCTCTGCTCTCTGTAAACCTCTCTCCTCCCCATCCAACACACTCCCATCATCACCACAGGGCTCTCGGGAGGTGGGGCTGATCTGTACCAAAGCTCCCCCCCCCCGACGATCCGGGCAGCACGGTGGCTCAGTGCCTCCCAGCACCAGGGTCCCAGGTTCGATCCCACCCTCGGGCGACTGTCTGTGTGGAGTTTGCACATTCTCCCCGGGTCTGCGTGGGTTTCCTCCCACAGTAGGTGCCTTTTCCCTGGGATGGGGGACTTCAAGGCCATGGGCAACATCTTTAAGGTGAGAGGAGGGAGAGAGATTTAAAAAAGACATGAGGGGCAAATCTTTTACCCCAGAGGGTGGTCTGTGTGTGGAGTGAACTTCCTGAGGGAGTGGGGGGGTGTGGGTACATTTGGATAAGGACCTGGATAGGAAAGGATTGGAGGGATATGGGCCAGGAGCAGGCAGCTGGGACTAGTTTAGTTTGGGGTTAGGGTCAGCACAAAATGGTAGGGCCGAAGGGTCTGTTTCCGTGCTGTCTGACTCTGCGACTCGATGCACAAATTAGGGTTGATTGGCCACATTAAATACCTATGGTGTCCAGGGACATGCAGGCTAGGTGGGTTAGTCCTGGGAAATGCAGGGTTACAGGGATAGAGTGGGGGTCTACATGAGATGCTCTTCGGACGGTTGGTGTGATTGGATGGGCCAAATGGCCTTGCTTCCACATTGTAGGGATTCTAACCCCGAATCCCACTGGGCATCATCCCGAGAGGGCTCTCGGGAAGGCAGGGTGAATGGCCAACCTGCTGCCTATTTGGGAACCCCAGCTCAGCGTCGCTATGTCAGCCATGATCTGGGAATTCTGCTTTGGCCGGCGTTCCGATTTCCACATTCACCATCAGCCCCGGGTGCATGCTACCCCAGCCCCCGCAACCGATGGGAATGATCTCTCCTGTCTCACCTGGAGGTCCACGTCCCGAAACTACTCCGACACGGCAACGAGCTCCTGGTTCTGCCTGACGGGCTGTTCGGCTACAGAGTCATCACCGAGTCACTGTTTGACTGACCCGCTCACTCACTGAGATCCTGGGAACCTGAGCCACAGCTAACACTGGGCTTGTAACAACAGCTTGTTGGGGGACACTGCACTTACCCTCAAGCAGAGAGTTGGGGAAAATAATCTTTGCTGTTCATCACCGGCTTGGAAAATCTACCAAAAAAAAAACAAGATTTACACGGGCAGTTTGCACAATATTTCAATGGCCTGAGCAGATTTAACACTGTGTGTCTGTAATATAATTATCGGGATCTGGGAGGGCCGTGCATCATATTGTTCTGCTCAGTCTGTTTCAAAGCCACTTTGAGGCTGGGACAATTTTCAAGGGGTTTTTATAAACTGTACAGTAAGGGTGCATGTATTGTATACGATAGAGTTAATACACTGAGATTATTCATCTGGGTAATCTGTGCAATATCTTCACTTCAGTTCAAACTGTCCCCAATCAAACACTCCCATGGACAGGGACAGCACGGGGTTAGATACAGAGTAAAGCTCCCTCTACACTGTCCCCCATCAAACACTCCCAGGACAGGGACAGTACGGGGGTTAGATACAGAGTAAACCTCCCTCTACACTGTCCCCAGAGTAAAGCTCTCTCTACACTGTCCCCCATCAAACACTCCTAGGGACAGGGACAGCACGGGGTTAGATACAGAGTAAAGCTCCCTCTACACTGTCCCCCATCAAACACTCCTAGGGACAGGGACAGCACGGGGTTAGATACAGAGTAAAGCTTCCTCTACACTGTCCCCCCATCAAACACTTCCATGGACAGGGACAGCACGGGGTGAGATACAGAGGAAAGCTCCCTCTACACTGTCCCCCATCAAACACTCCCAGGGACAGGGACAGCACGGGGTTAGATACAGAGTAAAGCTCCCTCTACACTGTCCCCCATCAAACACTCCCAGGACAGGGCCAGCACGGGGTTAGATATAGAGTAAAGCTGCCTCTACACTGTCCCCCCATCAAACACTCCCAGGACAGGGACAGCATAGGGTAAAGCTCCCTCGACACTGTCCCCCCAGCAAACACTCCGAGGGACAAGGACAGCACAGGGTTAGATACAAAGTAAAGCTCCCTCTACACTGTCCCCATCAAACACTCCCCAGGGCCAGGGACAGCATGGGGTTAGATACAGAGTAAAGCTCCCACTACACTGTCCCCCCATCAAACACTCCCAGGACAGGGACAGCTCGGGGTTAGATACAGACTAAAGCTCCCTCTACACCGTCTCTCCCATTAAACACCCCAGGACAGGGCCAGCACGGGGTTAGATACAGAGTAAAGCTCCCTCTACACTGTCCCCCATCAAACACTCCCAGGACAGGGACAGCACGGGGTTAGATACAGAGTAAAGCTCCCTCTACACTGTCCCCCATCAAACACTCCCAGGGACAGGGACAGCACGGGGTTAGATACAGAGTAAAGCTCCCTCTACACTGTCCCCCCCATCAAACACCCCCTGGACAGGGACAGTACGGGGTTAGATATATAGTAAAGCTTCCTCTACACTGTCCCCCCATCAAACACCCCCAGGACAGGAACAGCACAGGGTTAGATATATAGTAAAGCTCCCTCTACACTGTCCCCCCATCAAACACCCCCAGGACAGGGACAGCACGGGGTTACCCTCTACACTGTCCCCCCATCAAACACTCCCAGGGACAGGGACAGCACGGGGTTAGATACAGGAGAAAGCTTCCTCTACACTGTCCCCCATCAAACACCCCAGGACAGGGACAGCACGGGGTTAGATACAGAGTAAAGCTCCCTCTACACTGTCTCCCACCCCATCAAACACACCCAGGACAGTTACAGCACGGGGTTAGATACAGAGTAAAGCTCCCTCTACACCGTCCCCCATCAAACACACCCAGGACAGTTACAGCACGGGGTTAGATACAGAGTAAAGCTCCCTCTGCACTGTCCCTCCATCAAACACCCCCAGGACAGGGACTGCACGGGGTTAGATACAGAGTAAAGCTCCCTCTACACTGTCTCCCACCCCATCAAACACACCCAGGACAGTGACAGCACGGGGTTAGATACAGAGTAAAGCTCCCTCTACACTGTCCGCCCCCATCAAACACCCACACGACAGGGACAGCACGGGGTTAGATACAGAGTAAAGCTCTCTCTACACTGTCCCCCATCACACACTCCCAGGACAGGGACAGACGGGGTTAGATACAGAGTAAAGCTCCCTCTA
>NW_025211257.1:0-1791 GCF_004010195.1 Chiloscyllium plagiosum
CCTGAATACTAGCAGACATACTGAAGGCGCATTGCAACGTGCAAATGACATTCTGTGCTCATGATTTCGAAAGTTTGCAGCAATGCTTAGCTTATTTGTTCTATCTAACTACTGCCATTCCATACATAGAACATGGAATAGTAATATGAGATGAGATTTAATAAATGTTTCTGATTGTTTCAACGAATTTTGGATCATGCTATAAATCACAGGAGCTCACCTTTATTTTTGCAATGTCACACAGAGGTCAGTTAGTATGAATTTTTGACCCACCTTTTCAATGCAATAGTTTTCTGATTAGTTTGGGTTTGAAACAAAAAAACGACTTTTCCCTGATAATTACCGAACAGACCTGCATTAATGTGAATTATATACAGAGTAAAGTGACGCACAAAATTGGAACCCAGCTTAAAATATTGAACATTCACTCTGTGTGCAATTTACAATTTGCACTGCAGGACACTCCCAAAGCTCAATGATTTCCTCCGGCTCGTAATTGCTGTACTCCTGTATAAGTGGGATCTGCCTTAGGATAAAAGAAAAGTCTTCAGTGTTCATACTAGCGTGCAAAAATGTATACAATGACATAACAAGTTTTTATTAAATCTTGAGGACTCATTATATCGGAATGGAATCGTCAGTTATGTTTCTTGCTCGAAATATCATCATAGCTGTTAGGCTGCTCTAACGCTTTCTGTTTGTTCTTGAAAAGAACGAAATGAAACCTCAGGAACATATGACCATGGTTGAGCGATGAGACATGTCAGGATATACTTATGTGCAAATACATTTTGGAGACATGTCATGCTAATGGAAGTGTATGACTGGGCCAACAGTTAAGCAGTGCTGCTTGTAATGAAAACAAATATGATAGATTAAATCGACAAAGTATTTCAACTGCATGGACATGAAGTCAGTGGATATGTGGTACTTAATCAGTGAGTCGTCAGTAAGACTGCAAGACAGCCAGGATTAAAAGTGTAACAGCCCGACATAGAGGAGAGTAGAAGCAGCAACTGTAAGAGAGTAAATTTCAAGCGTTGTCAGACTGCTATCAATGATTTGTAGAATGAACAAAGAAAAGAATAAAAATCACTGCAGCAAGGGGCGTACCATGCGTATCGCAGTGTATTGTAGTGCAACGTACTTACCAGGCACTGCAACAATAGCAAGAATGGGATAATAAATGAATTGAATCATCCGAAGGAGCGTTCGAATACGATGATTCAGTGACATCCGATCAACATTATTTGTAAAGAAATGCAACGTCTCAAAGAAACCCCTTCCTATGTTTGTACCATTCCAATTTATTGTCACATTTTGCAGTGTTATCGTACCATCCCAATCTATTATGTCATTCCAATCCATTAATGTACCATTCCAAACGGTAGTTCTGATATTCCAATCCATTGTACTGCTTTAAAGCTTGTTGTCCTTGTATTCGAATCAAATGCTGTATCTGTCCAATCTCTCATTGCCAGATTCTTATGTATAGTTGCATTATTCTAATCTGTCATTTCCCAGTACCAAACTATGATATCCTCCGTCTCTCTTTCTCAAGCTCTCGTTTTCTGGTATCACTCATCACTGTTTGTACCAGGGGTTTGAAGCCACTGACACGATGAGAGAACAAATCGAGTGATGCTACTTATGAAGAGGTGAAGTACACCCTTAGGTACCCAATTAGGAGCGATGAAGACTGGCATTAGTCACAGTTACTAAACAAACAAGTACAGTTAACTGTGTTCAACCCAACTCCCGCTGAGTCAGAATAAAACGATGTGTTGGAGA
>NW_025211257.1:2694-6210 GCF_004010195.1 Chiloscyllium plagiosum
TATGAATGGGATGATAGTTCCCCATCATCGCTGGAGTAGGTGCAAATGGTGCGTTTCCAGCCGTCCCAAAGGAGTTGCAGAGTACACACAATAGGGTGCTAATTGGATTATCTAAACGGTTCCGGGTACTACCTGCTTGTCTCTCTCTGTGAGGGCTGGGGGCTAGCACACCCCACTTTGTTCCTTTCGGGAGCTGGTGTGTATAAGTCTGTTCGTTCCTGTCTGGTGGATGCCTGTCCTTTGTGTCAGGAGGGTTCTGTATTGATGAACATGGGTGTGTTTTAGTCAGTCTCTTGATTTGATTAGGAGATGGGTTTCCATATTAATTAGCTCCGGAGTTTCGGTCTATGAGTCATGGCTAGTGTCAGGCCTAGTGTGGATTTGATCTGTCCGCTGGCTCCCATCTCCCGTTCACTTGGGCGGACCGGCAGCTGCTGCGTTCTGCGGCTGCCGTTTTTTAAAAGACAAAATGAATTCCTATAGTTGTACCGATGTAGGCATAGTCCCGTGGCAAATGCGGGGCGGCTCTGATTCCCGCTTGCAGTCCCCCCTTTCGGCATGAGTTGGACACGTCCACACCCCCGATGCCGATATCTTGAAAGTCGGTTCCTCGCCCGGTACATTCCGCCGGCCATCATGCTGCAGTCATGGGGCCTTTGGATAGTCCCG
This sequence comes from Chiloscyllium plagiosum, assembly GCF_004010195.1. Classification (NCBI taxonomy): domain Eukaryota; kingdom Metazoa; phylum Chordata; class Chondrichthyes; order Orectolobiformes; family Hemiscylliidae; genus Chiloscyllium; species Chiloscyllium plagiosum. Next base: position 3,364 of record NW_025211257.1, read on the forward strand.
GGAGATGGTTACATTAACTCGATCCCTGTGAGCTCGTGGTGCCTGATCGCCCGCCAGGTGTCTATGGCGTGGAACATGGTCTTTCTGCCCTTTCGTTTCTTGTGCTGACGGCATGAGTAACACGCCACCAGGAGCCAGGGCAGAGCCAGCAGTAACTGTATGCCTACAATGGTGTACGAGAAGATTCGCATCCAGGGATGTAGGTTTACGTTTAGGCCCCAATGCCACAACCTCTGTGTCCAGCCCTGGGACTGCAGAGCTGTCTCTGTGTCCTCCTCTAGGTCCTTTATATGTGATTGCAACTGGTGGTACAGTTTCACTGAGTATCCTACACGGGTCCTAAGCTCCAGTAAGACCTCGGCCAAATGTGGGATGGGGGCTTGTTCGGGCTCCTGATATTCCCTGATGGTGTCCCTGAATTTGTCGGTAGTTTGGATGGACGCGGGGTTCCGTCGTCGGACCTCTGAGATGTGAGCTTGCCCAATCGTGACTGGGCACCTGGAGGTGAAGCAGAACTCGTGCTGGGGAATCGGGCACTGCAGTCCCTTAGACCAAAATTAGGTTTCAAGAGTGGAAACACAATACTGTCCCCTTCCACCATTGGTCTTTCTGCCCTTTCGTTTCTTGTGCTGACGGCATGAGTGACACGCCACCAGGAGCCAGGCCAGAGCCAGCAGTAACTGTATGCCTACAATGGTGTGCGAGATGATTCGGATCCAGGGATGTATGTTTACGTTTAGGCCCCAATCCCACACCCTCTGTGCCCAGCCCTGGGACTGCAGAGCTCTCTCTGTGTCCTCCTCTAGGTCCTTTATGTGTGATTGCAACTGGTGGTACAGTTTCACTGAGTATCCTACACGGGTCCTAAGCTCCAGTAAGACCTCGGCCAAATGTGGGATGGGGGCTTGTTCGGGCTCCTGATATTCCCTGATGGTGTCCCTGAATTTGTCGGTAGTTTGGATGGACTCGGGGTTCCGTCGTCGGACCTCTGAGATGTGAGCTTGCCCAATCGTGACTGGGCGCCTGGTGGTGAAGCAGAACTCGTGCTGGGGAATCGGGCACTGCAGTCCGTTATACCAAAATGAGGTTTCAAGAGTGGAAACACAATACTGTCCCCTTCCACCATACCCCGCCCTTGTGAGGTGGGGACCCGTGGGTTCGATTTCAAGGGTGCAGCCCTGTGTCCGGTTGAACCCACATTCCAATGTTTCACTCCTTTGTAAGGGGTGAGGGCAGATGGTAATTGCCCCCCGCCGCTTGCAGCCTGTAAGCGGCACCCCGTACACAGCACCGTTTCGAGATATGGCCTTGTGGTGAGCTAATCGATATTTGAGGGAAGCGTTTTCCCGTATGACTCCGATATTGTCAATGTGAAACAGGGGAAATGGCCCCGACACTGGGGTGACCACGGGGATCAGGAGGATAATCCCGACTCCTGTCGGCTCACTGACCTCAACGTCGGGCATCAATGGGTATACTCTGGTCATACCCTTCAGAGTCCAGCTGCCGAGCGGCCCGGAGTGCCCCGGGAGTGAGGCCAGTTTGGCACAATCGATCCAGTCGGGCACCTCTCCCCTTTGGACCTGGTCAAGATTATGCCAGATCTGAGCTACCATCCACAAGCCATACGCATGGCACAGCTGCCCCTCGTGGATATGGGCCGTGTTTTTCTTTCCCGGTCTATAAGGCGGTTAATGGTGTGGGCATGTGTTTCCCGGACTGCAATGCCGTCGAGCTGGATGTACGCTCCCTCTTCCCCCAGGAGTGCCTGGTCTGCCTGATTTGTGACAGACCTTTGTAGCAGGTCCCTCATTACTCCTTTTAGTTGCTTGATTTTTTTCGATAAGGCCCTGGATGTTTAGGGAGTTTACTACGGATGTCCCCGTGTTGAGTCCTGTGAGAGCATCGTTGACTATGTCCCGTCTGTGTAGTTGTGTGTGTTATGCATGTCGGTCCGGTAGTGGGTTGCCCCCATGGGCGTCAATGGACCTCTCTATAACCTTGTTCCCCATCATGGCGTATAGGTTGCGTACCTGTGCTGTGCAATAGTCCGGTACCCGGATGCCCGATATATTGACCAACACAGGTACGAACTCGTGTCGGACGTTGTCATAAAGGGCCTCTCCCTCATCCCACAATACCAGTCCACCGCGGGCCCCGGTCCCAGAGAGGGGCACGGCAATTTCTCGGGAGTCGTGGTCGGGGGTGCTGTGTTTGGGGCGGGCGGAAAGCACAAATACAAGCAGATTACCGCGGCATCAGTGGGCTCATAATACCCGCAAACAGACAGATCCCATAAAGCAAAAGCATCAAAGGCCGGGGCAGAGGCGAGATCCTCCGGCATTGCACACATTGTCCCGAACATGCAACCCCCAAGTCCATCGCCTCAGCACGCTGGAGGCAGGTCGGCCGCGGGTGGCGCTCCGACGTGCAGAATAAGCAGAGTGTCTGTACGGCCGGAAGGACCTCCAGCCAGGCGTTGTAGAACGCATCGATCTCGTCGGGCTTGTCCCTTGCAGGAATACAGATGGCGTCGGACGCGTTGAAGGCAACACCGTGGCGGTAGATGTTGTCATGTATCTCGGGGAAAGAAAGCATCAGTCGTAGGGCGAAGAGGAGAGCAGGGAGGAGAGCAGTGCACCGGTGAAGCATGATCTGTGGGAAGAGAGGAAGAGAGAGAGGGGCACCCTTACCAAGGGTGTAGAGTTATTGTGTGTAGGAGCAGCCCACCCCGGATCGGTCCATCCGTCGCGCTGTAAGGAGAAAAAGGAGGCGGTTCGAGTCAAGTCAAAGGGGAGGTGCCTGTTCGGCCGGGGCGTAAGGGAAGGGTTTAAGCTGGGACCAGTG
>NW_025211257.1:8919-16553 GCF_004010195.1 Chiloscyllium plagiosum
GTAGGGTCTTGCTTCCCTGGCTGATGTCGTGCCCCAGGTAGCAGAATTTAGCCAGTCCGACCTAGGACTTCGTGGGGCCTACTTTGAATCCTGCCCGGCTGAGAGTCCGCAGGACGTCGGCCAGGGCTCCCAGGTGGTGGCGCGCGTCCATGGACGCGATCAAAAGGTCTTCTACATACTGTAGGAGGGCGCTCGAGAAGGGGGATAAGTCGCACCCCTCCAGGGTCCGGCTTATGACCCTTTTGTGGAAGCTCTGCGGCAGGCGGGTCCATGTATACTGTCTGTCCCGCAGCGTGAAGGCAAACTTGTCCTGTGAGTCATGGTGCTGGGGAATGGACCAAAAGGGATCCGCCACGTCCAGGACCGTAAAGATCCGGTGTGAGGGTTCGAGGCCATTGAAGATGGTGGTCGGGCTGGCTACGATAAGGAGCTCTTTGGGGGGGACTCTATTGAGTGCCGTGTAGTCAATGGTGAGCTTGTAGCTCTGGACTGGCCATATAGGGAAGTTGGTGGTGGACGCTGGGGCGCAGGACGCCGTGTCGGGTGAGCTCGGCAACGATTGCCTCAGTGGCGCGCAGCGCCTCAGGTTTAATTGGGTATTGTCGGTGTGGGGCGTGTATGGGACCGGGTATCCATTCGGGAGCTGAGTGGACGAGGCCGCAGTCATGCTTGCTTGTGGCCCACACCTCCAGGACTCGTTGGCAGACGGCCCCGAAAGCACCGTCCATGGCCCAGTCCCGGGCAATGGGCACACTGGGGTCAAGCGCAGCGATGGATTTAGTGGGCACCCATCTCCCCTCGTGGGCGCTCTTCTGAAATTAGCGGGATGTCCACAGGAGGCGCCGGTGGAACGCGTCCACCACCGCCCCCAGCTCGCCCAGAAGGTCGATGCACATAATCGTCCCCTCCGAGTTTGGGCAAACCCAGAAATATACGGGGAGTAAAATGTTGTCTACCTCTAGGAGGACGGCCTCGCTTCGGCGTGCAATAACCGAGCTTTCCCCAACCCCTTTAATGGAAATGGAGTGGTGGCTTGAGGGAAGGTCGAGGTCGGTGAGTGAGACTGACGCCCCCATATCAATCAAAATCTTGCATCGGCGGCCCCCTAGCGATGCGGAAACGCAGATAGAGGGGTCGGCTCCCGGGACGGGGGCCGACGCTACTCAGTCTTTGCGTCGGGCGAGCAGCTGTAAAAGCTCGAGCAGCTGGCCCCGACTGAGTTGATCCCAGTCAGTGGCGGTGGGTTTCGGACTTGGGCTGCGGGGTTTGTGGGGTTTGTGGGGGCTGGGGTCGCTGTTGACCCCTTGTCTGGAGTGATCCTGGTCGTGGGGGCGCGAGGAGTGTAGCTGTGAAGGTGGCTGGCCTCCCTTCGGACACCGACCCCATGGGCGTCGGAAAGAGAGCGGGCATTGGGCTTTGCGGTGCCCCGAACGTTTACAGCGGGAGCAAAAGTCCGGTTCATCCGTCGAAATTGCCGCAACGGCGGGCGCTGCTCGGTTGTCAAGGGACATGGCCCAGTTCTCAAGCTCCGCAAAGGTGAGATAGGGCACCAGGCCCGTCCGTAGGATTGCCTCGTGTGCGGGGCTCAGACCGTCTTTGTATAATTGGACGAATGCGGGGTTCTGCCTATAGGGGTCGGGAACCCCGCTGTGTGCTCGGAACAACTCAAACTTGCGGACCCCATATTCCTGGGCGCCCTCCCTAGGTTTCTGAGTGATACCCACAATGGCGTTCCAGTCGACCGGTGTATGGCCGAGCGCCTCGCTGACATCAGCCTTGAAGTCGGCGAGGGCAAACTCCTGTTCGTGATGGCTGTCGCTGAGGTCAACGCACCAGGACCCATTCTGGTGCGCGGGCTGGAGCCTGGACGACAGGTCCTCCGGGAGTTTTGTCCGGACCAGGCCGGCCACGTCCCTATTGTGAAGGTTGTGGCAGATCTGCATCTCCCTAAGCCTCTGCAAAAATTCAGCGTTATTGTGCCGAGGCTTAAGGGCGGGGAGCCTGTCCAGAAGTTTCAGGGAGACGTAGGTCATTTTTAAGGCGGGGGTCATGGGCAAGGGTCGTGGCTCGTCCCTTCTAACCTCACCCGGGGGTATATTCAACTTTCACTGGGGTGCACGGGCGTAGCCCGTGCGCGATTCCGGGGGGGTCTGGATTGTCCGTGAGCCCCTCCCAGTCCCAGGTGGGGGACGGCCGGGCGCTGGGCCCATCGGAGAAGGTCGGTAAAACTGTATGGGCAGCAAGCGCCTGGGCTTCTAGATGCTCCGTGGCCTGTTTTTTCTTGGCTTGGACATAAAGCTGAACCTTGCCAGCAAGCCTGACGTGTGTCTGTAGCACCAGGTCGCAAGCTTTCTCGTACCTATCTTTCTTCTGGTTGGCCCACCACTCGCGCTGTACATCCAGCGGGTCAGCGGGTTCCCAGCCTGAGCGAAGCATAGCCTTAATAACTTTTTTATTCTCCTCGACCATAATACGGGTAAGGGAAACCTCCGGCCCCCAATCTAGGTCTTCAGCCGCGCTTCCACCCATGGTAGGGGCGCAGCAGGTGTAACTTGACAGAAGCAAAACTAAAGTAAAGCTCACAGGCATGCGAAGGGATGTCGCTGGCACCAGCTTATTAATCTCCCAGTCGGGGGAGTCCACTCCCTGTAAATCGAACCCTTGCCCCGCGGGTCAACCTGGGCAGGGGTGGGGATAGTTACAGATGGGGCGCGTTTCGACTCCTGAGCGCGCGACCCCGCGTTTCCGTGAGTCTCCCTTTCACCGCCTGACGTTCAGCGGCCGTGTGTACCCCACGAACACTGGGCATGAACCAGAGGCCCGAGTGCAAGTGGGGGCGTGAACTCAGACCTAACCGTGCCTGATCCTGCAGAGGCCAACACCTCGGGACCGAGAAGTCAATGGGCACTAAGGAAGGCGCTAAAACCCCGCTCAAGTTACAAAGGGGTCCCCTAGCTCCCACTGCAGAGGTCAACCAGGAAGGCTTGTTTGGTCGGTTTTTAAACAGCGGGTTCAATCTGTCGGGGTCTCGTACCTAAAGTCGTCGTCGTCCAAGGATAGTCTGTCAGTCGCTGTAGCACATTAACAATAAACGACAATAACAATAATCATGCACACATTTACTAGTGTTCCGCGACCCCAATCGCCCACCCGCGAAAGATCACTCACACACACACACACACACACACTTTTAAAGAGGACTCTACCGTTACACGACTGCCGGACTCACTCTGTTCACAGGTTCAGATAACGGACGGCAGTGAAGTCCCTTGCGGGGAACTGGGAGACTTTTACGTGAGAAGTTAAAGCGTAAAGATACTCACCCAGTGCCGTCGCAGGGATTCAGCAGCCGTCATTATCCCGGGACGAGCCCCCAATTGTTAGCACGGATGAACTGATATCAGTCCGAGCCCAGAGTGCGGTTCAACAATTGGTAACGTTTATTGATATAGTAACACCAGCGGAGACAAACCGAGGTCCGAATCTCGGCTGTTCTGCTGTTCCTGCGTGCTGCTACACATTATATACCTTTCTTTGTCAGGATGTGAGGATTTTGAGTATGAATGGGATGATGGTTCGCCATCATCGCTGGAGTAGGGCAAATGGTGGGTTTCCTGCCGTCCAAAAGTGTTGCAGTGTACACAGAATAGGGTGCTAATTGGATTATGTTAACGGGTCCGGGTACTATCTGCTTGTCTCTCTCTGTGAGGGCTAGGGGATGGCACCCCCCTTTGTTCCCTTGGGGTGCTGGTGTGTATTCGTCTGTTCGTTCCTGTATGGTGGATGCCTGTCCTTTGTGTCAGGATGGTTCCGTATTGATGAACATGGGTGTGGTTCAGTCAGTCTCTTGATTTTCAAAATTTGGGTGAAGATTTGTAGCTCGGGTGCTCGTTGTTGTGGTTCTGTTCGCCGAGCTGGAAATTTTTGTTGCAAACGTTTCGTCCACTGGCTAGGTGACATCCTCAGTGCTTGGGAGCCTCCTGTGAAGCGCTTCTGTGGTGTTTCGTCCGGCATTTATAGTGGCCTGTCCCTGCCGCTTTTGCTTGTCAGTTTCAGCTGTCCTGTAGTGGCCGGTATATTGTGTCCATGTTGATGTGTTTGTTGATGGAGTTTGTGGATGAGTGCCATGCTTCTAGGAATTCCCTGGCTGTTCTTTGTTTGGCTTGCCCTATAATGGTAGTGTTGTCCCAGTCGAATTCATGCTGCTTGTCGTCTGCGTGTGTGGCTACTAAGGATAGCTGGTCATGTCGTTTCGTGGCTAGTTGATGTTCATGGATGCGGATCGTTAACTGTCTTCCTGTTTGCCCTATATAGTGTTTTGTGCAGTCCTTGCATGGGGTTTTGTACACTACATTAGTTTTGCTCATGCTGGGTATCGGGTCCTTCGTTCTGGTGAGTAGTTGTCTGAGGGTGGCTGTTGGTTTGTGTGCTGTTATAAGTCCCAGTGGTCGCAGTAGTCTAGCTGTCAGTTCTGAAATGCCCCTGATGTATGGTAGTGTGGGTTGCGGCATGTCCTCGTTCCGTTGTCTTTCTCTTAGGCATCTTTGATGAAATTGCGCGGGTATCTGTTTTTGGCGAATACCTTATACAGGTGTTCCTCTTCCTCTTTTTGCAGTTCTGGTGTGCTGCAGTGTGTTCTGGCCCTTTTGAATAGTGTCTTGATGCAACTTCGTTTATGTGTGTTGGGGTGGTTGCTTTCATGATACCCAGCATGAGCAAAACTAATGTAGTGTACAAAATCCCATGCAAGGACTGCACAAAACACTATATAGGGCAAACAGGAAGACAGCTAACGATCCGCATCCATGAACACCAATTAGCCATGAAACGCCACGACCAGCTGTCCTTCGTATCCACACACGCAGACGGCAAGCAACATGAATTCGACTGGGACAACACTACCATTATAGGGCAAGCCAAACAAAGAACAGCCAGGGAATTCCTAGAAGCATGGCGCTCATCCACAAACTCAATCAACAAACACATCGACTTGGACCCAATATATCGGCCACTACAGCGGACAGCTGAAACTGACAACCGGAATTGGCAGGGACAGGCCACTATAAATGCCGGAGGAAACACCACAGAAGCGCTTCACAGGAGGCTCCCAAGCACTGAGGATGTCACCTAGGGCAGGGGACGAAACGTTTGCAAGAAAAATTTCCAGCTCGGCGAACAGAACTACAACAGTCTCTTGATTTGATTAGGAGATGGGTTTCCATATTAATTAGCTCCGGAGTTTCGTTCTATGAGTCATGGTTAGTGTCTGGCCGAGTGTGGATTTGATCTGTCCTCTGGCTCCCATCTCCCGGTCACGTGGGCGGACCGGCAGCTGCTGAGTTCTGTGGGTTTAAGCTGCGGCTGCCGTTTAAAACACAAAATGAATTCCTATAGTTTTACTGATGTAGGCATAGTCCCGTGGCAAATGCAGGGCGGCTCTGATGCCCGCTTGCACTTGATTGCTTAACTCAATGGTAATTCACTAACATAAAAGACCGTATGGGCTTCAGATTTCCTTTAAATTCGGTAAAGAAGTTTATGACATGTAAGATATAAATAGAAAAATGTTTACCTCGCTATAGAAGAACCATTAGAACATACGAAATGTGAATAGACCATCCCCAGCCCAGCTCACTCTGACTTTACATTTTATCATGCTTGATTCAGCGTGCCTCACATTCATTTTCATAATATTACCCTAATGCCTTAAATCATCTATTTATCAAAATCTATTTCAGCCTTAGAAATACACAATAACATATGCACTCCAGCTATCTGTAACACAGAGTCCCAGAGACTCACATTTCTCTGAGGCAAGCAATTCCTCCTCATCTCTGACTTCAATTGGCACACTTTCATTCTGAGACAGTGCACTCTTGGCTTATATTTCTCCAAAGGGGGAAACATTCTCCCAGAATTGTCCATGTAAGGCTGCTTTATATATTTCAATGAGATCGGCTCTCATTCTTCTGAATTCCAAGGAGGAAACTCCCAAACTGTTTAACCATTGTCTACAAGCCAATCCCTCAGTACCAGGGATCATCCCAGTGAACCTTCTCTGAAATGTCTCCTTTGAAATGTTATCTGTTCAGAAATAAGGTTTTGGCTGAGCAGTACCTTTTCAAATTTAGAGAAAATCTTCCATCCTCTTGTACCTCAGTGAGGCTTCCTTTTATGATTCAAAAGGAGGAGAATGCTTCATTCCGTTTTTCTTTTTCTTGGACAAGAGAGAGACAGCAAATGACAATGATAATTGTGGTTTTGCATTGACGGGTATTTTTATGGGCTCATGCCTTTTATTGAAACAATTGATGACCAGTCGTCGAATATTACACCAAATTATTAAGTACGTCAATTGGAGAAAAAAACTTTTTTCTTGTATTTTAACTGTGCGATGAAAATCTAGCATATTTTGCTGGAAGCTTCATAATAGGCCAATCGATTCATATCTGGAACACACCGCCTTTTAAAAAAGGGAGCACAAGGACTTTTCCTATCCCAATAATATGCGTTTGGATATGGATGCCGGTGGGGATGGATGAGGGGCGGTTGGGATCCGGTCTGCTCATGTCCTTAACAATTGTAATATGAAGTAACAGTCAGGCTTGAGATTGAATTATTCTGGTACGATCACGTGACCAGAGAAGAAGCAGATGGGAACTATAATATTTTCAGTCATCTCTCTCCCTTTGCAAGTATACTAAACATCGGTTGGAGAAATATTGTTTCAACACATGAATCTCAGGCATTCAAGTTAAATCTCGAACTCATTTAGGACTTAACCAAAAACATCGACACAATTGCCTTCTATCTGTCCTGCTGATACTTCTTCTAAAAACCCCAGCTTTTCTGTTTAGAATGTTTCACCTCAGCGACGACACGACTTATGTCCAAACTGCTTTTCTACACGCATGGATTTCATCTAAGTTGTTTCAACTGTAAGGGATTAATCTAGAATTACATGTCATACTCTGCCATTCACTGAGAGAATGAATGGACCATGGGAGTAGATTGTCTTGAGGAGAGCAAGGTGTGCAGTGTGGTCACCTTAGGAAGTGAAACATAGTCAATTTTTACTGTCCCCATTTGCAACCTCACCACATCTGTTATCGGGTGCCTCCACTCAATCCTTCAAAAATACGGCAGCCTGATGAGTGAAATTCTGGATAAATGGTGCTGGAAGATCACAGCAGTTCAGGCAGCATCCGAGGAGCTTCAGCAAAATTGACGTTTCCGGGAAAAGCCCTTCATCAGGAATAAAGGCAGAGAGCCTGAAGCGTGGAGAGATAAGCTAGGGGAGGGTGGGGGGGGGGAGAGAGTAGCATAGAGTACAATGGGTGTGTGGGGGAGGAGATGAAGGTGATAGGTCAGGGAGGAGAGTGTGGAGTGGATAGGTGGAAAAGGAGATAGGCAGGTCGGACAAGTCCGGACAAGTCAAGGGGACTGGAAGTTTGAAACTCGGATGAGGTGGGGGAAGGGGAAATGAGGAAGCTGTTGAAGTCCACATTGATGCCCTGGGGTTGAAGTGTTCCGAGGTGGAAGATGAGGCGTTCTTCCTCCAGGCGTCTGGTGGTGAGGGAGCGGCGGTGGAGGAGGCCCAGCACCTCCATATGCTCGGCAGAGTGGGAGGGGGA
>NW_025211257.1:17330-22360 GCF_004010195.1 Chiloscyllium plagiosum
GGAGCGTGGACCTGACCAGGTAGTCATGGAGGGAACGGTCTTTGCGGAAGGCGGAAAGGGGTGGGGAGGGAAATATATCCCTGGTGGTGGGGTCTTTTTGGAGGTGGCGGAAATGTCGGCGGATGATTTGGTTTATGCGGAGGTTTGTAGGGTGGAAGGTGAGCACCATGGGCGTTCTATCCTTGTTACGGTTGGAGCGGTGTGGTCTGAGTGCGGAGGTGCAGGATGTGGGCGAGATGCATGGAGGGCATCTTTAACCACGTGGGAAGGGAAATTGCGGTCTCTAAAAAAGGAGGTCATCTGGTGTGTTCTGTGGTGGAACTGGTCCTCCTGGGAGCAGATACGGTGGAGGCGGAGGAATTGGGAATATGGGATGGCATTTTTGCAAGAGATAGGGTGGGAAGAGGTGTAATCCAGGTAACTGTGGGAGTCGGTGGGTTTGTAAAAAATGTCAGTGTCAAGTCGGTCATCACTAATGGAGATGGAGAGGTCCAGGAAGGGGAGGGAGGTGTCAGAGATAGTCCAGGTAAATTGAAGGTCAGTGTGGAATGTGTTGGTGAAGTTGATGAATTACTCAACCTCCTCGCGGGAGCACGAGGTGGCGCCAATGCAGTCATCAATGCAGCGGAGGTAGGGGTGGGGAGTGGTGCCGGTGTAATTACGGAAGATCAACTGTTCTACGTAGCCAACAAAGAGACAGGCACAGCTGGGTCCCATACGTGTGCCCATGGCTACCACGTGAAATTGTCATGTTTAACTCAAATTGTATTGATTTAATTAATCGCCAAATAATGCATTATACAAAAATCTCATTTTGCTCTGAGACGTACGTATAAATCGCTTAAGCGATCAGTTCACATTTGGGGAAAGTTAGGTAGATGTTGTGGTTCTGTTCGCCGAGCTGGGAATTTGTGTTGCAGACGTTTTGTCCCCAGTCTAGGTGACATCCGCAGTGTTTGGGAACCTCCTGTGAAGCGCTTCTGCATTGTTTCTTCCAGCATTTATAGGAAACAGCACCGAAGCGCTTCACACAAGTTTCCCAAGCACTGAGGATGTCACCTTGACAGGGGACAAAACGTCTGGAACACAAATTCCCGGCTCGGCGAACAGAACCACAACAACGAGCACCCGGTTTGTGGTTATATACTAGGTTTGTGGTTATATATTAGAGTTGCAAGTAGTATTTGCAATGAGATAACTAGGTTTATGAATACAGGTAGAGATTGGTTTATTTCCAAATTTAGCAATATATTTGATATAGACTTAAAATTGTCAGCTGGATAAAGAAAACTATTATTTTGTGAGTCCAGGTGGAATTGGGAGGAGGTTTTATAATTTTGATTTTGAGTAAATTCAGAAATAGGATTCCTGTTTTATTTTGTTGAATTATCAATTTCCACATTCGATTCGGGGAGACTGTTTGAAATAATATTAATGCGGGCATAAGGATCAACATGGACATTCCGTTACAATTAGAACATCAATTTAATTTACCGCTGGGTTTTGTTTCAGGATGGATTTACAGTTTATCAAGAATGTACACCTACTCTTAAGAGCGTGTTTAGTGCTTGGCATGTAAATAGAATTATGCTTTGTATGATTTCGTGTTATCCTAATTTCATCGGTTCAGTTTGATTATAACGAACATCAATGTGACTTTTCAGCTTGTATGAAGTGTAAAGAGACGATTTTTGAAAGACGGAGATACTGAACAGGAAATGGTGACTGAAAGAAATCATGTGACATCAAGGACTGACATTTGGTGAGAAAGAATTGATAGATAGAATGGTGTCTGTAAAGTTAACAACAAGCGCGTTCCAGATGAGATTCTTCGCAGGACCTTCAAATAAATAGACGGCAAGGTGTATTGGAAACTAAATGTCGGTGTTACTTAGGCGCAGGGGACGTGCCCGAAAGGGGAATATGGCAACTGAGTTATTCAAGAGATGTTTCAACGTTAAAACCAGAAATTACAGATTGCTTGGGTTAACAATTCAGGATAGAATTGTTAGTCATGTGGAAAACAATAGGTGAATTAACCAGATTAAGCATGAATTATAAAAATGAAATCTGTGTCTTACAAAGTTATCGCAGTTGGTGGTAGAGATAACAGGAAGGCAAGATGAGTCTTGAAATGTTGGCAGGTGAAGTGAGAAGAGCGACAGCGAGGACCAGAGTCCCAACAGGAAGGGAAGAAGTGAGTTTAAAAACTTACCTCAGGAGTTGAGGGTTCATTTTCTCGTCGGGGATCCCATTTGGAGGAGCGACAGCAAGTACCAGTGACCCGACGGGAAGGTAGGAGAAACTTCTGAAAGCTCATCTCATGTATAGGCATAGCACATGCTCAGCAGGATTGGACACGGGAATGCGAGGAAAGTGAGTCTTTATATTTGGGCGGTTTTTGTACCCAGAACAGTACTCGGGTAGTATCTCCCACACATCTTCCTCCGCTTACCAAATAAAATGTTTCTCTGCCGGATTGATAAGGTGATAAGTCCTTTTTAACGCTCTTGTAATTTTCAGTCGGCTTTTGGGAATTTAAAATACAGGTATGGAGGTAAAAGAATTGAATGTTCCTCCTGCAGAATTCCCGACATAAATGTCACCACTAGTGTCCCTGCTGATTGTATCTGCGGTCAGTACACCCAACTCTACCTCATCGAAAACCGCGTTCGGAAATTGGAGCTGTCGCTGGATGAAATTGGGATCAGTCAGTAGGCAGAGGCGATTAATGAGAGGAGTTACAGGGTGGAACTCAAACCTCAGGTACAAGAAGAAAGTAGCTGTGTCACCGCCAAGGGACGAAAAGAGAACTGGCACGCAGTGCAAGGAGCCCCTGGGGTCTTTCCACTCAGCAACATGCATCCCATTCTGGATACTGTTTCAGGGAATAATTAACTGGTGTAAGCAATGGGGCACAAGTCTCTAGCACAGAGTCTGTCCCTGTTGCTGAGAAGGGACGTTTGGTGTGTTGACTCCCAGGTGCCAGGTTTCGTCATGTTTCTGATCGTGTTTCCGGGATACTTTCAGGACAAGGGGAGCAGCCCCAAGTCGTGATGCACAAAGATACCAAGGACATAGTTTGGAGGAGAGAAGGGGATTTAAAGCAGAAATTCTGGGAGCGAGAGTGGAAGCCTTGAACTAGGACAAGGAGAGTTGGTACCTCTGGTGTGTTGCCCATGCTACGTACGAATGAGACGAGAAAATGGAGACAGAATAGTTAAACATGTGGGTGCTCGGATGGAACAGAAGAGAGGGTTTTGTCGTCCTGGAAAATTGCGACTGTTTCTCGGGGAGTTGGGACTTCTGTAAACAGGTTTGTCTTCACCTGAACCAGAGGGGCACTAATTTCCTCGGTGGAGGATGTGAATTTGCGAATGCTCTTTGGTTGGGTTTAAACTAATTCAGCAGGGGGATGGGAAGCTTAATTGCAGTTCGAGTACAGAGGAGGTTGGCAGCAGGTTGGTCTGAAATAAGGTTTCAGGACCACAAGAGGCCACCGGAAAGCAAAACGTTCGTTTGACTTTCCATCTCGTGCAATATTACTTGAACTCTAGCAAACTACTCGCCCAGCATTTTGTAACCTCTATTCTTCAGGTACAATCCGCCTTCCTCGTTCTAGTTACACCTTCCCCAGATGATATCCCAATGATCCACATATCTGTATCCCTGCCTCCTGCACGAGCTCTGCAGCCTCTGTTGAGCTGCACTCGCTGTTTGTTCCTTGTCTCACTCACCCATGGCACCAATAGGAATCCTCAGATTACTAGCTTACTGCTCCTGCCTTTTGGCCTCGAACTTAATTCCCTATCTTCACTTTTCATCTCTTCATCCATTTTTGACCCTACTACATTGGTACTGATGTTTACCAGGATATCTGGTCGGTCTCACCTCTTCATAAGAGTCGTGTAGACCGATCACAATACATCTCTGGCCCTGGCACCGTCGGCGGGGTGGGGGGGTGGGGGGGGGGTGTAATATCCGATCTGGGAGTTTTGTTCACGACCACAGAATCTCATGTCTGTTCGGCTAACCCTTGAGTTCCTCTCACTGTCGCTCTTTTATTCTCTGCTCTTCCGTTCTGAGCAGCAGAGACAGGCTCAATGTCAGAGACTTTGTCGCTTTGACTTCTCCTGATCCGCACGCCCAACCACCAACAGTATTCAAAGCGGTATAATCATCACTGAAGAGAACGGACACAGGAGATCCCTGCACTCACTGAATATTAGTTTTCTCGCTCCTGACGTTCAACTATCTAAATTAATTCTGCAACGTAGGTATGACTACGTCCCCATCACTTCCTGTTTTCTTTTATTTCTCGAGGGTTGTAGATGGTGTATAAGTCGAAGTGTTTGTTCATAGAGTTGCGGTTGGAATGCCATGCTTCTAGGAATTCTCATGCGTGCCTTTATTTGGCTTGTCCGAGGATGGATGTGTTGTCCTCATCGAAGTGATGTCCTTCCTCATTCGTATGTGAGGATACTAATGCTAGAGGGGCATGTTTTTTGTGGCTATTTGGTGTTAATGTATCCTGGTGGCTAGTTTGCTGTCTGTTTGTATGATGTAGTGTTTGTTACAGTTCTTGCACGGAATTTTGTAAATGACATTAGTTTTGCTGGTTCTGGGCTGCCATTATGCTAAGGGATCTAGGTAGCCCACAAACCCACCAACACACTAAAACATCAGGCAATGAACTTGAAAGACCCTATACAGCCAAGAAGCTGTTAATACTGGCGATATTAACAGGGTGATTAACCTCCCTGCAGCAAGTTGAAAGAAGTCACGTGGCGAAAAATGTTAACATCAAAATAAATTTAGGGGACGCACCAAATTGCAAGGCAATATCCTGGAGTGGATATAACATGCCAAAACTTGACATTAAACCGTGAAGGATCTTCGTTTTAACCAGTTGATCTATGGGCGCAATCCCAAATTACATTCCATGTTCTATGATCCATAACGTTGTATCTTTTATAGTAACCTCCCCTGGTGCGCAAATGAAGCCCACGCTGCTGGATTTGCTGTTTATT
>NW_025211258.1:0-11536 GCF_004010195.1 Chiloscyllium plagiosum
AGGAGCTTATCCGATTATGTTTGGTATCTTTCTACATTTGATTGGTTGTCATTATCATCACGGATCTATTACGCTCTTCTCATTATTCAATACTTTTATTATCCCTTCCTGGCTATCGTTGGTGTTCCTGGTGAGTGTCACTATCCAGATTTTGTTTTCTATAAACCAATTATGAGTATATTATTGTTATTTCATATAGTCTACACTTCCTGCCACTGTTATTGTTCATGTTGAATCTCTCCATCCAGATATTCACTCTACAGACCACTGCTAACTACATCAATGAAGGTGTTCAATTACTGTCTCCCTCTCTGCCCTGGCAGTGTTACTCACGGGTCTCTATGTTGAACTATTCAGTTTCAGGGGAGAACCACAATGCATTGTATCATTGCCTTTACTGTTAAGAGCATGGAGGTCACTCTCCACTGTTCTGGTTACAAACTCCACTTCATTCCACTGTTTCCATCCCATTCCTAGCCAATATCTGCGGCTGAAGTAGTCAAGTCACAACTGTGGGAGATCCCTTTGACTATGAGCTGATTCTTGACACCATTCCCTGACCATTTCTAACTTGAAATACTCACCACTCCAGAATATATCTCACTGGTTTATTCCATCTGCTGTTTGAACCTTGAGCTATGAAGTACAGTCTTAATGAAGCCAATAATCTGCTGCTGACGCTCCCGGCTTCAAACCTGCCGAAGTAAATCTGATTCGAACTCACACCAAACTCCCATCCATCTGTCATTCATGTGCACGCCGAGGTATATTGCTGTTGTGTCTGGCAATGCCTTTATTTTAACATTCTCAAACACTTTACCTTATCTGTCCATGAAACTCCCCTCGTTCTCTCTACTGATTAACAAAAACCCTGCCGGTTGTTCGTATTTAAAGTTGTTTTCTCCATGTACGTTCCTTCTCAAACAATGAGTTTCGCATTCAACCACGCCAATCACGCGCGCACACACACACTGTCGCTCAGTCTCTGATGAACACACACACAGGCAGAGAGAGCAAACCTTCCCATTGTAGGCAGTAATCTGATGCGAGTATGGTTAGCATATGGTAGTAAAGTTTGCAATACTCTCTATGCTGGGCAGATAGTGCAGTTTACTGAGCAACACACTAGCATAGTCTGCACAGCTCTCCATGCTGGGCTGTCATCTAGTCCCAGTTTATGTTGTTTGTGGTGTTCTGTGAAGCAGATTCAGAATTTGATGTAACAAACCATTTCAGCTAATCTGAAAATGCCTTTATTCAATGTTCTCATTCTTGTCATTTTACTCTCGAAGATCTCACTTCTCCAGTTAGTCCCACTGCCCTGACGTTTTCCGCATATTTCCACAACATCTTTTCAGTTAATTAACTGTCTGTTTCTGTCTTTAATGTGAATCTCTCTGTCCCTTTGTGTCTTTCCCTGGCCTTGGGTTTTGGCCTCCCTAGTGTATCGATTTGCTGGCATTGTGGAGCTCAGAAATAATGAAATGGGGCGTGTCAAGCTGTTGTTCACTTCCTGGTATGTCCCATGTGATGGTCCATGGACAGGCGTGTTTCAGAAGTTATGAGACACATCCTTGTAACTTGGTCTGTACCTGTGGCTGTCCCTCTCAGGTGACCTTGCGATCAGTAACACAGTTCTCCTGGATTGGAGAACTGTATGCAAGAATGCATGCCTGAATGTTCCTTTTTGCCAAGGGGTGTGTTTATTGGATGTTAGTATATTGGAATTAATTCATTAGTAGAAGGTACTGTATCCATTATTCGGTTAAGATTTCCAATAGTTAAATTATTCTAAATTCATCTTCACTTTTTATGGATTTTCATTAGAGTGTTTAAATATATTGTGTTTTGCTTAATGGTGAGTGGTTTGAATAGTTTGACATCTGGAACACCCAACTCACATCTACATTTAAAATAAGGAAAGGTTGGCATCCAACCTACCTTCTTAAAATAGTTTGAGGCAGCCTGGTTCGACTGTAGCGAACTGGGGACTCTTGTACGGTTCTAAATCGATAATACCAAATTGGGTTTAGAATTTGCAAACAGGCCATTCTCCCCAACAAGTCCAAAACGACCCTCCGAGGAGTAACCTATCCAGACCCATTCCTCGACCCTATTATTACACATTTACCCCGACGAAGGCAACTAACCCACACATCCCTGAAAACTATGAACAATTAATCATGGCCAATACACCTGACATGCACAACTTTGGGTTGTGGGAGGAAACCAGAGAATCCAGAATAAGTCATGGAGAATATGCACCAGGAGGCTATTGGGTTCAAAGGTCGCGTATGGTAGTTGATAGAGTCTTTTTTCTGGATGTTGAATTCGGTACTTTTAACCAGTGTTTTGTGTATAAAGATTCAGTCACTAAGAATTCTCTGGGTGTGGAAAAGTGAAATTGGGGGTTTTACAAAAGGTAACGATGGCAAAGCTGTAGGAATTGACAGACAAGCTGGGTTTGGGGTTGCGATTGTCTGTGAGAAAATGAGAGATAATTACAGCTATAGCTCGGAAACTACATTTAGTGGAACCACCATCAGACTCTTTGGAAATGGCTGGAATTCAATTTCAAATGAGGCACCTGGAACATGAGATGGAATTGAAAGAGTTTGAATTATGATGAAAAGTAGAAATAAAAGAAAGGGAAATGAAGAAGAAAGACAGAAAAGGACAGAAGAAAAGCAGAGAGTTTCAACTTAAAAAGTTAGCAATTAGAGAGGAAAATTCACATAGAAGGTGGAGATGAAGGTAGTAGGTCGGTGGGATGAGGAGGATAGTGCGGTTGAGCAACCCTATCGTAACCAATGGTCTAATGGGGTTCTGTTTAGATGCATCCAGGCATTCTCTAAATTTTATGAGAAGGATGGAAAAGCCTTTGGAATTTCATTTGAGAAAGTAGCTAAACAAATGCAGACACCAGTGACCATGTGGATTTAGTTGATCCAAAGCTGATAGGTATTTGCATCCCTATCAGAGGAGGTAACTGGCCAGTATGGAGTGGTGAAGAAAGCCATCTGAAGTGCACATGAGCTTGTGCCAGAAACTGACAGACAGTGTTACAGGAATCTAAAAGAGGGTCCCTGGTTAAACGCACATTGAGTTTGAAAGGATCAAACAAAGTAATTTTGAAAGGTGGGGGTAAGGGTATTAAAAACAGAGCAAACTTGTGACACTGTTAGAGAGATTCTTATTTTGGAGAAGTTTAACAATTCACTTCTTGCAGTCATGAGAACTCGTGTGGAAAAGCAGAGAGTTACAATGGCAAGATTAGAAGCTGAAATGGCTGATGATGATGATTGAGTTCAGAAATCAAAGTTTGGTTTCTGTGAGAGATGGAGAAGAATGTGCGAGGTCTTATTAAGGTTTACTGGCATAAGCCAGGAGTAGCAGGAAAAGAGGTTAGAGCATTAAGAGGTACAGAAGGATGCAATACTTTTATGCTGAGACATGAGGTGCTATGTCATTCAAAAGGACTATTGGAAAGATGAGAAGTGCTCCATTATGTAACGTGTGGTTGGAGTGTCCAGTGGAAACATGAACAGATTTATTCCACAATGGGGAAGGAGGCCTTGAGCTTGGTGTTGGCGTTGCAACATTTCAGATTTACATTGCCAATAACATACATGAGACAAATCTTTATCACTGATCGTGACCCTTTAAAGATTTTGGAGAAGTTTAGGGAGAAAAATATCAGTCTGTTTCGATTGAGCTTATTATTGCTGCCTTTCAATTTGAAACTACACAGGTGACGGCGCGAGAAAACCTAAGTTTTGACACTTTGTAGAGATTTGATGAAGAAAGACAAAGGCATTCTGTGGCAGGAGTAAAATGACTGAAATTGAAATAAATGTGAATATTTGTATGCTCAGAGTTAATGTAATGTATATGCATTTCAGTCTACTAATAGAGGAAGATTAGGATGTCTAAAATAAATCCACCTTTGTAAATTGATGGATTATTTTATTAAAGATGGAGTTGTGAGGATACTATCACTGTAAAAAGATTATTTTCTCTTCGGTTTTTTTTTGAAGAGTGGTGTTAAAGGCAGAGGTGCAGAACTGCTGTCTGAAAACTGTTCAAGTAAATAACTGAGATTTTAGGTTTCATTAAAACGGTGGTAACAATGGAAGGGCAGTTGCCAGCTCTCCCAGACCAGATTTCCTCATTTTGTTTTAGCTGCAGCATTCAGAAGCTGCTGGGGATCACAGAAGGGTTGGCAGCTTCAATACATGATCCCCAGCTGCTTTTCTCTCTGAGATCTCTGTTCATGTTGTTTCCTCCTGGATTGGAAAGCTGCTGTAAGGATCAGTATTTGAATATATCTTTGTGCCAAGCGGTGTATACCAAGAAAGTACGGTATCTAATGTTTGTGTAACTGTTCCAACATATAAGCTATCCCAAAATGTTCTTTCCTTTGATTGTATTTTAACGAAATCATTTGAATAGATTATATTTTGCTTAATGTCGAATGGTTTGACCAGTCGCAACATATCTGGAACACGCCCTTCCCATCTATATTCAAAATAAGGAAAGTTTTGGGTCTAAAAGGACTTCTGGAAATATTTTGGCGGGATCTGGTCTGGTCCACAACACTTGTACCAAGGGGCTTCTGACTGGCTCCTGTAATTGAAAATTTAGTTGCGAGGCAGGGAATGGTTTGCTGGAGGTTGTGCTGTAAGTTGTAAGGGAGACCTGAGGATTTGGTGACCCAGCTCTGGATGGAGCATGGGGACTGTAGTTACAGCATCTGAGCCAGCAACATGAACAACAAATGGAGCAGAGGCTGCAGAGAGGGGAAACTCTGAAACCACACAGTGAGTGTGTGTGGGGAAAGGAATGTGCTGTGTCCACCCCTGGTTTTCCAGGAAGAGCTTCCCAAACTAACTTGGCCCAGGAGCAGAGTGTGAGGGGACACTGACTGAACAAGGAGCTGATCATAGAGCGGTGTCACCTCCTTCAACACGACCTGCAGCTTCACACCAGGGGGAGGATGGTGCTGCCAGCGGCTGTTCGGGTCACTGTTTCATTCAGCTTCTGTAATCCAGAACTTACCAGGCAGGACTAGGTGACATATCCATCATCTCCCAGTATCTCAACATCAATGTCACCATTCGGTGATGGAGGATATATGTGGTGGATGAGGTAAATACATTGTTTCTCCCTCAGCAGGGAGCTGCTGGATGTCTCCAGTGTAGTGGGATTCCCGATGGTGTACATGGCATCTGCCGTGTACCCATGTCAATGGGGAGAGGTAGAGGAACTGAAGGAGCTCTCTCTCTATTCATGTCACGGTGTGTCCTTGCACAGTACATCATGTTGGTGAATACCCACAGGGGCCGCAGCTGTTCAAATGATATATTAATGATCTGGATGAAGGGACGGGGGGCATTCTAGCGAAGTTTGCCGATGATACGAAGTTAGATGGATAGGCAGGTAGTACTGAGGAAGTGGGAACTTGTTGGGCCGAAGGGCCTGTTTCCACACTGTAATCTAATCTAAAAAAAAAACATGGACTACTTTCTAAACGGTGAGAAATTTCATAAAGCCAAAGTACAAAGGGATCTGGGAGTGCTAGTCGAGGATTCTCTAAAGGTAAACAAGCAGGTTGAGTCCGTGATTAAGAAAGCGAATGCAATGTTATTATTTATCTCAAGAGGGTTGGATTATAAAAGCAGCGATGTGCTGCTGAGACTTTATAAAGCCCTAGTTAGGCCTCATTTGGAGTACTGTGTCCAGTTTTGGGCCCCACACCTCAGGAAGGACATACTGGCACTGGAGCATGTCCAGCAGAGATTCGCACAGATGATCTCTGCAATGTTAGGTCTAACATACGAGGAACGGCTGAGGATCCTGGGATTGTATTCATTGGAGTTTAGAAGATTAAGAGAGATCTAATAGAAACTTACAAGATAATACATGGCTTGGAAAGTGTGGACGCTTGGAAGTTGTTTCCGTTAGGCAAGGAGACTAGGACCTGTGGGCACAGCCTTAGAATTAGAGGGGGTAAATTCAGAACAGAAATGCGGAGACATTTCTTCAGCCAGAGCGTGGTGGGCCTGTGGAATTAATTGCCACGGAGTGCAGTGGAGGCTGGGACGCTAAATGTCTTCAAGGCAGAGATTGATAAATTCTTGATGTCACAAGGAATTAAGCGCTATGGGGAGAATGCGGGTCAGTGGATTTGAAATGTCCATCAGCCATGAATAAATGGCGGAGTGGACACGATGGGCCGAATGACCTTACTTCTACTCCTATGTCTTATGGTCTTATGGTCTTATGGACATCACCAAATTCAGCATCTGTATATCTGTTCCATCCTGCTGATCATTAATAAACACTGTAAATATTTGAGAACCCAGCGCTGGTCACTGTGTGACCCTACTGGTTACGTTCTTTCTAACTGATTTATCCTGAGTGTCTGCTTCCTATATGATACCCAGTCCTTCCCCATTCCTGGGCAACACAGTCGAAGAGTTGAATAAGAACAAGGAGCATCTGTGAGGTACCCAACCACTCGATGAGGCTGATGTCAACGCGGCCTCTGTTCCACTTGCCTGCCATCTCTCGATCCTAAAACGCTCGTCTCTTGTTGTAGATTGCGCCACATGAAAAAAAAACACTCCACATCTGCACTTTCAATTACTTTTAGCATTTTACAGACCACAATGAGATCTCCTTTCATTCTTATGAACTCGAGAGTATAGTGCTAAACTGCTCAATTGCTCTTCATAAGACAAACACTTCAAAATGGAATCAATCTAATGAAGCTCTTTTGAATTGCCTCCAATGGAAATACCTCATTCTGCAGGACACCCAAACTGTACTCCAGTTGCAGCCTCATTAACGCCTTGCACAGCTACACCAACACTCCCTACCTTTCTACTCTATCCTTTAATAAATAAACACTGAAATTATGCTTGCATTTCTCATTACTTGCATTACCCGCACACAGGTTTTCTGTGATATGCAAGCAGACACCCAGATCCCTCTGCACCTAAACACTTTGAACTTTCTCTCTATTCAGATAATAATTTGTCTTTCTATTATTCTGGCCAACTTGAATAGCTCCATATTTATTCACTTTAATTTTCCTTGCCAAATGTTGGCCCATTCACCCAACCTATCCATGTGTTTTAAAATCTCTTGCATCAACATTCCGAAGTAATTGCCTTCCAATGTTAGTGTCATCTGAAAATGTGGCATCGTATTTTCTAACCCGTCAACCGAGTACAGTACTACCATCGATCTCAAATGGTTGTGGCATGAGAACTGAAATCATGGCACCCCACAAATTGCATTTGCCAAAATAAAATGACACATTTATTCCACCTGACTATATTTTGTTGGATAACCAATCCTCCATCCAAGCTAATAAATTACTCCTAAACCATGTTGTCTGATCTTACTACTTACTCTTTGGAGAAGCGACATATCCGATGCCTTCAGGAAGACCAGATATGTTCCATCTCCAGAATTCCCACGATCCACCTTGTTTGTGACATCTTCAAATAACTCAAGCAAACAATTCAAACATGATTTAGCCTTCGTAAAACCATGTTGACTCTGACGAATTGTGGTTTGAGTTTGCAAATGTCCTGGACAATGGACTCTGACAATTTGCCTAAAAATTACAATAGTTTATTGTTACACTTTAGTCCCTGATGTAGAACATTATGATAAATTCTTCCCTTTCGAAAACCTTCACGTTTTCTTTGAATTCCTGTTTAATGGGCACAAGGCTTTAAGAGGTCTGCTCCAATTGCTGTGTAAGAGCCATGTGTGGCTGAATGGATGCATCATCCTGCTGGTGTACAAACTCGATGGGCTGACGTCTTTCTGGTGTTCCTATGTTGTCGTCTCCAAGGCCAGAATGACCTCCTCCTATTGATGCTTTAGAGGATTGGGAGATTATGGAATCTTCCTGTTGCTGGGTAACATTTTGAGGAGCTGATGGGTCTTCTCATACTTCTCCATAACAGGTGGATATCCTGAACGATCTCTTCATATATCCCAGAGATGGGACCGAGGGATTGATTGGTCTTCTCTTGTTCCCATACAACAGACACATGTCTAAATTACCTCTTCCGTTCTCATGAAAGAAATCTCAGATAGTTTTTATCCTTATCCAATTCCCTTGCAATAGTCTCGGTGGATCTGAATGGCCTCCTGTTATCCCAGTGTAACAATCTCCAGTCACTGTGTGACCTCTTCCAGTTCCTATGTTACAGACTTGAGGAGGCTGAATGGACTGATCCTGTTCCTGTTTAACAGGATACTGGTGCAGCATGGCCTACTATTTTCGGCTCGAGTGGCTGATTGGCCTCCTTCTGTAAATGTATGTCAGGCTCCAGGGGCTGACTAGCCTCGTCCTGTTTTGGTGTAACAGGGTCGAAGGCCTGAATATCCTCCTGTTGTTCCTGTGTAACAGGCTGGAGAACGGAATGGATTCCTCCACTCTCTGTGTAATTCACTTCACTTATTTACTCCTTCTGTCATCTATGTTCAATAAGATCATCTTTAATATTTGTAAACCCCAATGGCTACTGGGTCAACCTTATCGTCCTTTCGTTATAAGCTAGCAACGTTATAAGTTAGCACCTTCATTGCAGGAATCAGTTGAGGCAACCATCTCTGAGCTGCTTCCAATATAACAACATCCTTTCTTCATATAAGAGGCTAAATCTGTACACACTACTCCAGATGTGATCTCACTAAGACCCTGTACAACAGCAGCAACACTTCACCAGCCTGCTGTAAAGTTCCCACCGAGGTTAGTGCTGTCTCAACTCTCTGGGGGAATACAGAGCATTGTTGGAAGATCATTGTCCTTCTCTACTCCATCAGCATAACGGGAGATCTGGAGAAATTAAAGTTTGAGAAGATCATAAATGATGTGGCGAGATGATCTCTGCCATTAATCTCCCCAGAGCCCACGTCGCTCAGATTCCACAGAATCTAGTAGGTGGAGCGCAGAAACAGCAAGGAGGAGCAAACATTGATGGGAGTTATATATCAAAGTGAAAGCTGCAGTACAAATGCTGGACATGTTATTAAACAGGAAATGAGATATACACATTTGTAGGTACTTCAGTAATAATGTACTGTTTACATTATATCTAAACTGTGTTAACCCAATTGAATGTTGATGCTGGGAAAAATGGATTTCGTGACCACGTGTGAGATGGTTTACATGAGCATTATGTCGAGCACTGAGCTCAAGATCAGGTTATTTAGGAATTGGTGTTGAGTGATCAGAAGAGCTAATTGAAACTTTTGCTGGAAAGGACCTTTTGGGAACAGTGACCACAATGTTTTGGTTTTCTTTTATGCTGTTTGAGTACACGGCAGTTTTTGTTTTATTTGAAGTAACCGTTAGAAATCTGGGTCATGCAGCCATGAAGGTGTGAGGAGAAAGTGGGGGCTATAGATGCTGGAGATCAGAGTCGAACACTGTGGTGCTGGAAAAGCACAGTCAGGCAGCAGACTAAGAGTAGATTAAATCGATGTTTCGTGCATAAGCCCTTCATCAGGAATGAAGCTTCTGGGCCAAGGGGACTGAAAGATAAATGGGAAGGGGGTGCGGCAGGAGGGAGGTAGCTGGGATTGCGATAGGTAGCTGAAGGTGGGGTTGAAAGTGATAGGTGACGAAGGGAGACAGAATGCCTCATCTACTGCATCCATTAAACCCAATGTGGTCTTCTCTACATTGGCGAGGCAGGAGGTCAACTTGTGGATCATTTCAGAGAACATCTCTGTGACAACCACATTGAACAACTCCATCGCCTTGTGGCTGAGCACTTTAACTCCCCTTCCCACTCTGCTAAGGACATGCCTGCTCCATCGCCACACCCGAGCCACCAGAAGCCTGGAGGAAGAAAGCCTCCTCTTCTGCCTTGGGACCCTCCAACCACAGGGGATCATAGTGGATTTCCCCCTTTCCCAATTTCCCCTAATCCCGCCTTATCCTCCTCCAATCATCCAAGTCAGCACCGCCCTTTTGAACGTTCCTAAGTGTCCATCTTCCTTCCTATCAATCTGGCCCACCCTCCTCTCCGACTATCACTTTCAACCCCACCTTCATCTTCCTATTAGATGAACGGAGTCAGCTTAGAAAAATGCCAAGTGTTGCAGTAAGCCATTGGATTCAGAGAAATGTAGGACCCAGCAAAGGATGACCAAGAAACTGAGAAGAAAATCAGAAAGAGAAAAAGCGTGCAAACGAAAGAAAAACATAAAGACTGCTAAAAAGCATCTATCAATGTATGAAAAAAACTAAAAACAAGGTCAAATGTGGAACAGTTGGTGTGCGTTCAGGATAATTTATTGCAGATAACAGATAAATCGCAGGGAAAAGAAACCGTTTCTTTGTGTCTATCTTCATGGAAGAATGTCCAGAAATTCTCCCAGAAATACCAAGTGACCATGGGACTTCTGTAAGTAAAGTCTAAGATCATTCTTATCAATGTTGGGGTTATCTTTGAAAAGAAAGCTGGATTGAGCATTTATTAATCTGACAGACTAGATGTACTTCATACAAGAATTTCAGAGGAAGCAGCAATAGACATGTTGAATACATCGCGGATTTTCACTTTATTTTCCGACACATTCCCGAAAGACATTTAGCCAATCTGGATAAGGCAAAGGTTATAAATATGATCCAACAGTTTAAGAAAGGATGAATTTGGAGAATGGTGAACTACAGACCAGTTATCTTGTCATCCGCAGTCAGGTATCTGTTGGACGCGATCACAAAGAACATGCTACTAGATATTTCGAAGGTAAAAACATAACTGGGCAGTATGAGAATGTACCGATGAAAGGAAAACCAGAAGTGACAAACATATTTTTGGAATGGATTGAAGATATTTTTTGTGGACATAGGCAATGATGAACCATTGGATAACGTATAGTTGGGTATTCATGAGATTTTTTTTCAAAGAACTCACACAGTAAGCTCATAAGAAAAATTAAAGCGAGAGGTATTGGGAAGAACATATGCCACTGGGAAAGTAAAAATTAGGTTTACATTCATGTCAATGTAATTGAAAGATAGAGGATGTCGTGCACCAGTTGCATCGAGCGTTGGTGAGACTAAACTTAGAGTATTGTGTATCGTTCGGAGTCCCAATCTCAAAAAGAATATATTGACTACAGAGGAACTTTAAAGGGTATTATCCAGATTAATCCGTAAAATGGCAAGATTGTCTGATGGGGAACCTCAGCCTGTGATCTCGAGTTTCAAAACATGAGAGGTGATTGTAATGAATCTTAGAAACATCGAAAGGACTGAATAACGGAGGGACATGGAGAAGTACAAGTAGGAGAGATCAGGAAGAATCCCACGATATTCTCCACGGACAAGTAGAAGAGAATAATCAGCAAACAGCTAGTGTCCATTAGAAACCAAAAGGACAATCTGTGTGTTAAGCTGGAGAACATTGATGGATTGTTACATGAGACCTTCACATCTATTTTACTTGGGAGAAGGAGGATGCAGGTACAGAATTCAAGAAGATGGACTAGGAAGCTC
>NW_025211258.1:12381-13457 GCF_004010195.1 Chiloscyllium plagiosum
GGTTGTTTACTTTGGAGCAGAGAAAGCTGAGGAGTCAGTGATTCAGGAGGATAAGATTATAAGCGACACGGACAGGGTGGATAGACAGCAGCTGTTCCTTTTAGTGAGAGGGTCAAGAACAAAGGAGAACACTGTTAAAGTGAAGAGTTTGAGGTTCAGAGATGATTTAAACATTTTTTCACCTCGAGGTGTGGGGTTCTGTGATTACTTCCTGAGAGGGGAATGATCAACTCACAATCGTTAAAAAGTACTTGGACGAGGAATTGGAAGTGTAATAACATTCCAGGCTATGGGCCTGGTGCAGGAAAGTGGGGCTAGTATAGATCGTGCTGTATTTCTGTTGGCACAGAGTCTCTGCCCCTGTGAGAGTATGGTGGAAGGTCAATTATTGAGCAGTTTAAGGCAGGAATTGATGGATTTCTAAAGAGTTATATTCATAAGGGTTATAAGTGTGAACTGTATTAGCCTGTTAAATTATGTCAATGCGAGAAATATGAGAAAACAAATGCAGCTTCCTTACACTTTGAAACCAGAGAATGGAGAATGGGGAACAGGGAAGTGGCAGAACTATGAAGCCACTACTTCAGTTTTGTCTTCACAAAACTTTCTAACAACACAAGGAAAACCGAGTGCGGTGCGGGAAAATGGTATAGTACATGGAAAAATAAACATAGTAAGTAAATGGTTTAGCAGAAATTATTGTGGCTGAAAGTAATGGTCATAGACAACGCTAGCATAGATTTATGAAATGGGAATTATGTTTGAGAAACAGACTGGGAGACAAATGAAAGAGAAGCAATGGATGTAAAATACGTGGATTTTTAGAAAAATGTTGGCAATGCTCCAAGCCCAATTTGCAAAATCAAATCTGAGTGGATTGGGGCTTATATATGGACATGTTTCTAGAATGGGACAGCTGGCAGGAACCAGTGATTCGAAATATACAGACTCGGCAAGTAATAGCCTGACATTGTCTGAAAGGTATGATTCTGTGAGTATGACTATGTCCCAGACTCCCCATTACCTTCCCCAGATATCTCCTGTCTCATCAGCAGGGCGCACACAGCAGAAATGGC